>NW_017100174.1:1239443-1240358 GCF_001263275.1 Habropoda laboriosa
CGGCGGCGGCGGCGGTGTGCGTGTTTTCTTGTGTCTTTCCGGAGAATTCGCCCCTTGCCTCTCGCGATCTACTCTCTGTCCTCGCCTCCTTTTTATCGAGTGAACCGACTGGTCGAGGAGGAGAGGACGAGGTGAATTTTTCGATGTCGTCAGATTGTCCTCGCCGCGCGCCTCCGCCACGCCTTTAGCATCTCGGGATATTGTGTTCGAGACGCCTTGCTTTTCTTCAATTCGATCATTTTTTAAAGCAGTTAATACTACGACTTTTAATCTATAACTGTAAGATTGAAGAAAAATTACTTCTACGTTAACCCTTTCGCTACGGCAGAGTGTGACATTATTTTTTTCCCACAATTCTTGAGACAGTAAAAACAAATATCGGTTGTCCTGGAGGTATCAAGCTGCGCTTTGCTCCAAATTTTGACGAGTAACTATAGTCGTATATGAGATATTGGGTGATCATAGTCACCTAAGGGGAGGGTTAAAGAAAATAATTCACCGTGCAAGTTCCAGAGGATAATGGTGGTTAACGATAACCTGGCCTTTACCAAATTTCGCGAGAATAATTACCTTCGCGTAACAATTCCCCCCTTCGAATGAGCCGCGAGGTCCTTGAAAAAGGACCAGCCATAGTGGCTTCCTAAATCACAGTATATAACCGCCCTATTTCATTTCCTTTCGGGCGGACGCACGAGGTCCTCGAGACGCGAGCGACGCTCCGAGAGAAGGGAAGATACCAGGGCGTCGGGGTAATGGACCGAGTCAGAGGTGGCAGTGGATGAGAGACGAAGGGTAATTGAGAAGAGGAGATTTACTTCGGGGTCGAGAGAGGCTGCGAGAGAGGGTAGTTTACGGTGTTGCTCCGGATGGGGCGTGCAGTTATCGGGGACAAGAAAAGGGCTCGCGTGCGCGCTT
>NW_017100174.1:1240382-1241040 GCF_001263275.1 Habropoda laboriosa
GAGAGACGTTGTATCGGCGACAAAACTGTCTCTCGTAAAACTTCCTGTCGATAATATCTTCGACGCCTTCGGGACCTTCGGAGAGAGAGAGAGAGAGAGGTATTGACGGCGGCGTTTTCGGTAGAGAAGAACGTTTTCTCGAACGCGCAACCCTCGACGGCTATCGGTCTCTATTCTACGGGGGAAGAAAGTTCCGCAGGAAGGGAGTGGATAGCTCGGGGAATTAATAGGCATCGCGATAGTGTCGCAAAAAGAAGACGCGTAAATTTGAAATTGTCGGTTGTCCTGTGTACGATACCGTTCTTCGTTGAATAACATGGAAAATATGGTTCGTCGAAATAATTGAATTTATCCTGGTTTTTTATTTAATCGTATAACATTTCGATACAATTGTAGATTTTAATTTAACCGTTTATAGCGCCGTGTGACTTAGAAGTGACTATTTCACGTCAAATGACTGTTGTAAATTTACTATAATTATTCTAACTTTAAATAACATAAGAATGCAGTTTCTTTTATCCTGGGAGAACTGGAGAGCGGGCAGGGTGACGCTTCGGTAGCTTTCCAAGTCAAGCTTCATTCCTCGCAACTAATGTTAAGATGGGTGACCGCTGACGTTGGAAAAAAAAATTTGTCAGTGTAATTTTATTTGTATTTG
>NW_017100174.1:1241067-1246738 GCF_001263275.1 Habropoda laboriosa
GACATAATACCTCTCTCTACTATATATATACAGTAATATCTCTCTCTCTCACTAGATTTTCTAAAATACAATACATGTCTCAATAGAGATCTCAGTTGACACCTCTTCGCACAAAAATTATTTACCAAAAATTCCAACCGTTCTCCTCCGTCGAACATAAAAACGAAGTGGAACACGAGTCGAATAAAAATCGTTCGTCTCGATTTTTACACCCGACACCTTTCAGTCAAGTCAACGATTTTTCGGTATTATTTGCTCTGCCGCTTTTTCACGTCGACGGAGCGAGAACGCCCCAGACGGAGTCGACGGAGGTGCGGTAGAGAGGTGAGGGCCGCGTAATTCAATTACTCCACGGTACATCGACGGGCAAATATTTTATTTAATCGTGAGACAGGGGAATGGTTTAAACGTTCCGACCTTCCCGAGATTCGTTTTTCACTTACCTTTCTGTTGGATACCTTCTGAAACGAAGAATCGTCCTTTCCTCTCCGTTGAAAAGCTTCGATGAGATCGCATTAAACGTGACGAAAGCGGATTGGACACAGTCCTCCAGTAGATTTTTGCACGATAAAGCTTCGATGCTCGTTTCACGTCACCCTTCGACCTCGTCTCTCTCTCTCTCTCTCTCTCTCTCTCTCTCTCTCTCTCTCTCCTTTTTCCATAAAGGCGCATCATCTTCCGGCAGATGCACGTATCGATGCTTGCGTTACGCAACCTGACAGCGATTACTTTTATCGTACGGTGTGTTTGCGGTCTCCTGATAAACGATATCGAGAAGAACGATTCCGATGGATTCGACGCGAATAGCAGCGGAAAATATTTGCTCTTTCTGTTTGAAGTTGTATAAGTGGTTCTTGTAGCTGATTCGAAGTACTCCGAATGGGAATATCGGGTTACGTTCACAATACACAATTGATACGAACTCTAAGAAGATCGTCAATCATAGAATTCCCAAGGGAGATCCCTCTAACCCATAATTCAAAAAATTTTAAATCACAACAATTTCTCTTCTAGGAAAAATTCTCAAAAAATTAGAAATAAAATGGAAACATTTGTTCCTTTAACCCACAATTAAAAAAAATTCAAATTACATTAAAATATTGTAAAGTAGAACTAAAAAATTCTCAAAAAATTAGAAATGAAATAGAAACATTTGTTACATCTCCTCCCATCTATTCGTGTTGCAGAGAAATTCGATATCGCCAGCGGAACGCGAAAAATACAGCAGGCCGCGATCACCAGATCCTCAGCACCACGATCACCTCCCTCTGAAGAAGATGAAGAAAGAACAGGACAAAGATATTGGCCATGTATGTATCCAGAAATGTCCTCCATGCTCTGTTCACCGATGGTATTCCTCGAAATGAAACCGTTATACCGTTTTCCTCGAACAGCAAAGCGATGGTGAAAAGAGCGACCAAGACTTGGTGGTGGACGACGCGAGCGAAGGACCGACGAGTCCTACGGCGAACGGTACCTCGTCGCCAAGGGAGAACGGCCTCGACAAGCTCGGTCCGTCCTCGGTGCCTTTGAGCAGCCAGGTGAAGAAGGAAGTGCCGCCACCCTCGCCAAGGAGTGGCACAAGCAGCAACGCGAGCACGCCCTCGGCTAAGAAGATGGAGGAACGGGAGAAACCGACCACACCGATCTCCAAACCTGTCACACCTACGTCAGCGGGTTCGTTAGCTTTTTCTTCTTGTTTTTCCTTCTTTTTTTTTATTACGTGGTCGCTGAAGCGGTAGTCGAAAAAAGAGAATTGCAAAAGGAACGATGTTTTGAAGGACTTTTCTAAGGGAATTTTGCTAATCCGAAAATTTGTAGGTTCGTACGGAAACCTTGGTGAAAGTGTTCGGTAATATTTTCCTCTTCTCGTCCTTCAGGGTGAAAACAAAAATTTCGACGCATTTTTTGATATTTTAAGAAGCACAGTATCGTTACCATGAAAGTTTAATTATTTTTTTATTCCCTTCGTTGTGTAGACTGTTACTAAAAATGAAATACTTCTAACTGACTGTGTATTTAAGAAAACGAAGGACCGCCATGGAAGAGAGGAATTCATTTGTACTTTTTCCTTGTTCTCTTAGATAGCGAGATTTTAGCGAGTTACTACCGTATTCGTGATTCTCACATCAATCACGGTGATGGAAAATACTTAGCAAGTCTGACGATGAATGTATGGTCGACAGGTGGTAGCAGCTCCGGGTCCGGTGGTCTGAAACCATCGAGTTCCAGTAAACCACTGGTCTCGGCTTCGGCGGTCGGCCCTTATCCGCCACACTATCCGCCGCCACATCATCCGCCCGCAGGACCTCATGTGGACATGTTGGGTTATCCTCCTGCCCTGAATGGATATCCCGCAAGACCGCCTCTTCAGCAACTGTACGATCCTCACGGAAGCATGAGGGCACCTCTTGGACCTCTCGGTGTACCCGGTGGCAAACCGTAAGTGCTTTCCTTAGTCCTTCGATGGACTCCTCTCTTAAACGCATCCACACGTTCCTTTTCAACGATAAATCTCGAGTAACCAGCATTTTATCGTTCGATGCAGAGTATACCTAATCTGAATAGTCTGGAGAATTATTTTTTAATCGACAGAAATATTAAGAACACGAGATCTCTCTTTTTTTTTACAATAATTAAGAAAATTGGTAATTATTAGCAAAATTATCTAGTAAGTAATTAGTCGGGTGTTGGAAAATTCGGAGTTTTCTCGCGTTAAATTACAGGTTACTGTTGAAGAATCGAAGGGTTCACATTCGCCTGAGCACATTTTGCGAAAATTTTTTAAGGACCGTCCGGATCGTCGCGCTGGATCTTTTCCATACTTTTTTTTTCGTCCTTAAACCAAGGAAATTTTCACAAGGACCACGTGTAATATCCTCTTTACCGCTCTAAACAATCCCCACGCGTCTTTAACCAGCGTGTAATCATCCGAATAACCCATTCAAGGATGTATCATCGCGTACGTGTAAACACGTACCTGGAATAAAGAAAGGGAAAAAAAATCATCCGCCTCGTCCATCAACGAAACCATCTCGCTATATATAAGCAGAGACCCGGGGTAAAAATAAAAACCATCGAATTTCTTTGCTTCGCAGAGCGTACAGTTTCCATGTATCGAGCGAGGGGCAAATGCAGCCGGTTCCGTTCCCGCACGATGCTCTAATTGGACAAGGAATACCACGTCATGCACGCCAGATAAATACTCTGACACACGGGGAGGTGGTGTGCGCTGTAACGATCTCGAATCCGACTAAATACGTTTACACCGGTGGCAAAGGATGCGTCAAGGTCTGGGACATCAATCAGAGCGGCAGCGGTAGCGCGAAACACGTTTCGCAGCTTGATTGCCTGCAACGGGACAACTACATCAGGTTGGTTAAACGTTACGTTCGCACAACGTCGCATTAACTTTCCACGCCGTCTGGCAAACGCGAGATTCGCCGCTGAATAAATTCTGATTAGCCTCCTAGCTCTACACTCTCTCTATCCCGCGCGCGCCCCTATAACCACCGACGCCATTGCGGTCTCATTTGCTCGACTCCGCGGTGCGTGTTGCTTGCTTCCTTGCCTCCTCGATATGTGCAATTTTGGACCTTCCCGGGAGGAGAACACGCGCCGCCGCTTAAGCGACTAGAGGAAGCACAAGACGATGTTAGGCGACCGCTTATCCTTGCCTTTGAATATTGATTGCTTTGAAATTGACTGTGGCCTGAGATTGCACTTAACATCGTTCGACCGGCTTGTGCTGGGCGGTGACCAATATTGAACTTTGACTGACAGTATTCAGCATGATTAATGCGACGGAGAAGTGCTTGTGTCTTTCCAAGTGTCGATGTGTAACACGGGGACGTTGGGATATTAGATCGTCGCTGGAAGTTCGTGACGATAAAATCTGTCAAATTTCTTTGATTTTTCTTTCAAATATTTTTCGACTTTGACGCGAATTCAGGGGGTGACAAGTTTGGGGTGAAAAATTCGCACCGCAGTGACAGTCCCAAGTTTTACCAAAGCATTGAAACCGAATTAAAAAGTCACATAATAACAGAAAAATATCGCTCTAATCTTCCTTCGCAAATCTCGCACAAACATCCAGTCGAAGAATCATTTTCTCCATTTAACGAAGCACCAATTAGTGTCACGGTGATAATTAAAAAATCACACGAAAATATTTAATTATGAAAAAATATCGCTAAAGATTGAATTCCTGACACTCTAACCTCCCTTTGCAAACCTCGCACAAACATCCAGTCTAAAAATAATTTTTTCCATTTGACGAAAGTTCCATTTCCGGAACCTGTCGCGGAATGCGCTAAACAGCAAACGAAAGGCTATATTCACTTTCTAACGCTTTCTAACGTCAAGCAGAAACATTCTCATTCTCTCTTTTTTCAAATAAACAGATCGGTGAAACTGCTACCAGACGGGAGAACCCTGATAGTAGGCGGCGAAGCAAGCAACCTCAGTATCTGGGATTTGGCGAGTCCAACGCCGAGGATCAAGGCGGAACTGACCTCGAACGCGCCGGCATGTTACGCTCTGGCCATCTCGCCGGACTCGAAAGTTTGCTTCAGCTGCTGCAGCGACGGTAACATCGCCGTTTGGGATTTGCAGAGTCAGTCTCTGGTCAGGCAATTCCAAGGTCACACGGACGGTGCCTCCTGCATCGACATATCCGCGGACGGTTCGAAATTGTGGACCGGCGGATTGGACAATACCGTGCGCTCGTGGGATCTTCGAGAGGGCAGGCAACTTCAGCAACACGACTTCACCTCGCAGATATTCTCGCTCGGCTATTGTCCGACCGGCGAGTGGCTTGCGGTGGGAATGGAGAACTCGAACGTCGAGGTGCTGCACGCCACGAAACCGGACAAATATCAGCTTCATTTGCACGAGTCTTGTGTACTTTCGTTACGTTTCGCTACCTGCGGCAAATGGTTCGTCTCTACCGGCAAGGACAATTTGCTGAACGCGTGGCGTACACCGTATGGTGCCTCGATATTCCAGGTAAGATTGGGTGCACGTGAAGAGTTTCTCTCAATTCTTCGAAGGATTTGATAACATTTTTTGTCGATTTAGATGTTTGTATATTTTTTATATTTTTTGGTGCATCCTCAAAGTGTTAACACTTGGACAACCGCTGTCGAATGTCCATGACTCTTTGGTAGCATAAATGATTAACCCTTTGCACTCAGATTATTTTTGCAAAAAGAGACGATATGTTTTTATGTCCTTCATTTTTAGTGTGCCTATTGAAAGGGTTCAAATTGCATAAAAGATTACGGTTACCCGATGAACGACTCTGCGAAAATTTCAATTAAAATTTCGAATAATTATTTAATATAAGAATCGACGCTTAATTACAGTATATAACGTCTCAAGTGAAATATAATAATTTTACAATAATTTAATTTTATTACAGTCGAAGGAGTCTTCGTCGGTGCTCAGTTGCGACATCTCCACCGACGATAAATACATAGTGACTGGGTCAGGTGATAAGAAGGCGACCGTATACGAAGTGATATACTGAACGATCCACTGGACGATGCACCTTCGAGACGACCGATGTTATCGAATGTGTTACGTTTTTCTAATACTGGTGCATACACGAGAAACGGAGAATAAACAGGCTTAGGAACCAGAAGAAAGAAGAAGCCTGTTCAAAGAGAAT
>NW_017100174.1:1246827-1288878 GCF_001263275.1 Habropoda laboriosa
AGAGAGAGAGAGAGAGAGAGAGAGAGAGAGAGAGAGAGAGAGTGGTACCAAGAGGAGAGAAAACTAAAAAGAAACTGTTTTGTCTTTTGTGAATCGAAGAGAGGAAAAGTGATACGTCGGCGTGTGTTATATTTGTTAAATTTGAATCACGCGCAGCGGCTTCCGTGTTTTGTTGAAAAATAAAAGACTTGTGAAAGCTGCTAGCCGAGCTGACGTTACATTATATAGATTATAAATATATATAAAGGTGGCAGAACTGTTTTAGCTATTTAAGATTGTATAGAGCGCACGGTGTTATAAATAGGCTGACGACGACGAAGAACGATGCTGAAAAATGATGAATCGGGACTTGTGCGTGATTATGTTCGCCCGGGATGATTGCGTGATCAGCGATCGTGTTCGACTTCGAGGCAGGAAGTCGTTTGTGTAATATGTTACTAATGTAATATAGAGTTTTACGATAAAAAAAAAAAAAGAGAAAAAAGAAGGTATCATTTAAAACGTGCGACTGTGAAAGATGTGCAAGGTGAAATGTTATCGGGACGTTTCACCGCGCGTGATGTCCTCGTGCTTTACTATACATGTCGACGAAAGAACGAACAGAGGAAGGAGAGAGGAGACATGCCTGACAGGGAGAGAGGTAGGGAGAGAGTGGGATGAGACGAGAGAAACTGTGTACGTACGGAGAGCACACCAACACGATCATAGCGTTGTAGACCTTGTCGAAGTAGGAGAGTGTGTGTGTCGTGTTGCAGAATTCTACAATAAATATATCGAGCACACAACCACGTAGAGAAACGAACGTTTTAACCTGAGGGATAGAGAGAGAACGTAGGTCTATATCGAAAAACGATGTAATTTCGATCGTGCTAAGATGTGTAAAGGAAGCTGGGGGTTCTTTGCGTGACCCTTGACATTTCCATTACGAGAACGAATATAAAGAGATAAGAAAAAAAAAAAAACGATATCCCGTACCCTGAAATTTGTACTCGTATAGAAAGGTTCTGTTGTTATACGATTTTTTCGTTCTTTCGTTGCTGTTCTTATATGTCGGTAATGCAGCTACCACTCGTAACTATATGTTCCGCGGTAACTGTGAGAAATTGTGAAAGGCACGGAAGAAAGCTTAAGAGGAAAAAGAAAGAAAAAAACAATAGTACGTTTCGATCTCTTGACTCATTTTCTTGTAGCAAAAAAACGCGCGTAGAAGAACGGACAAAAGAGGAGATACCGAAGCTTTTCCCTTGTCGTACCGTAAATTGGTATCGTCTGAAAGAAATCACTGTATCCCTGTCGAAGGTACAAGGTTTCAGTACATCGTATATCATTCGCGTTTTATCTTCGGTCGAACTTTCGACCGAAGATCGGAGAGTTTGTAATCGAATGAATAGTATTTTATGATTGAGGATTTTTCTTACGATAAATCGAACGCGTGATCTTTGCTCTAAGAATGAATTATACACCGTACAGATCTATTTATATCTTTCGCCAATTTTAAAGAATTTGAATCTCTCTGATTTTACGATGTTTACAGCGAGTCATGTACGATGTACTTGACGTATTGTATCGTTCGCGACGAAACAAAAGTTTGGCCCCATCTGTGGCTACGAAATTTAAAAAAAAACGTAACCCGATGGAGAGAATCAATCGAAGCATGAAACATGAACTCTAAGAGATGCAGTCGTTCACGAACGCGTACCGTTACTGCCATTCCAGGCACCGAACGCTATATCCGTATACACGAATAGAAGCACACGGGCTACCTGCGCTCATAGGGCACGTTTATTCGCGAGATGTTCATGCGAGAATATTTTTGTGACTGTCCGAAAACGACGAGGATCCCTTAGGTTTAATTTGTTAGCGACTCGAATCAACGAGAGACACACACCACGTATGTATCGCGATTGAATTTATATCAGAGAACAAACGACGATAAAATTGCGCCAGAGTACTACACGCGGTCAAACGAGATTTCTTCGATGCATGTGAAGGATGGCGTTATTGAAATTAATAGGGTACTAGGTAGCGCGTTAATCATTCGGATCTTTGAAACGGTGAAAGCAGGGGGATGCATAATGGAGATTTATATTTTGTTACAGGAAGACAACACACGTTTTACATTCGCTGTGATCGTCGTAAAATTCATGCTGTTATACTGCCGCGAAAACACGACAAAAAAAAAAACTAAAAAAAAAAACTTACTACAAATTGTACGACACAACGGTGAAGTAAAAAGAAAAAAAAATAGAAAAAAAATGCGTAGAAGAGAAAAAACGTGAAAAAGCAGATAGATTTTCGACGAGCACAGCTCCGATGATAGACCAATAGAAACAACGATACCTCAAGAAGACTCAATAGTTAATTATCTCTTTAACGGATTAACTTGTACAGAATCGATATTCTTTTACAGTGAATAATTACGCATACCCACATTACAGTTGCATACACACATACACAGACGCACTAGGAAGAACAGAGCGAAATACGTGATTCGACATCCGCAAATGCAAAAGTAAAAAAGAAAAAAAAAACGATTTTCTGTCCCGCGTTTCATTGAATTGTGTCTCCGTGCTCGCAATTTGCACTCCGTGTGTACGAAAGCGATGAGAAATATGCGTTTCCAGCCAGAAAAAGAAAGAGAAAAAACAAAAAGACAAGCGTTAATCCTTTCCAAGCACAGTTCATGTTGTTCCTATAGCTACGCGAAAATTGTTTCTTTCGACAATTAAATCATCTATATCTATATACATGTGAAGTTTTATTCGTCACCATCAATTCCTTCCCCGGTTCTATTCGCAACAATTTCATTTTTACACATCAGTAAGAAACATTTAAAAAAGTAATTTCTTTTGAAATACTGTTCGGAGATTTATAACTCGCAATAATATTTACTTCAACTCAAATTACTAAGCAAAATTTATAACTTACTCACCGTATGATTACGTAATAGCGTATTCGGTAAATTTACTGTATAAACATAACATATATCTATGTAAACATCCGTAACGCTGGAGAAATCGGAGATCTGAAACCACAAACGAACTGCAGGAGAAAAATGTTTACGTTGTTTACTTCCTTTCCATCCATACGAAATGTTTGTATAAAACAATTGTTCTACAATTTTTCACGGTTTAAGAAAGATGACATTAATTGTTCTGTTTGTACACGCAGTGGAAATTAACGTGCATATATATCCCTTAGAATAAATATTGCGGTTAGAGGTTCGACAGCTGCGTGGACAGTACCGCCATCACGTAGGTAATTACTCGAACCGGTAAGTGCACTAACCTACTCGAATTTAGCGGAACGCATCAATATGGCCTCCGGTAGCTGGCACGCGTGCCCGCTCGCTAATTATTTAAGTAATTTCGGGGAACGTGCGAGTGTACGTTGAAATAAACACTTCTGCAAAATGAACATGTCGGTAGAGAAAAAGAAGTACTCGTCGGCGCTGCCAACAAATTGGCCGACGAGGGAAGAGGCATCCAGAAAGAGTCAAAATCAGTTGTCATCTACTGGAAAGGTTGACGTTTACTACTACAGGTACGTCTTGTATTTTACAATTTTTAGACAACACTCTTACGTTGCATACCGGTTACGTATTGTATATGGAAATTGAGAGAAGCTTGTAATGAATACTGAATCGATCGTAACCGATGCAGGAACATTTAGTGTCATTCATTTCTAACCTCTGTAGTGTATGTTTATGAGTACTGCATACTCTTTTTTTTTTTCGTAGCCGTGGAGTAAGAAACGACGCATCGTTGGTACCACCGATAAGGCAGACGGCGTCCATATTTAAACAACCAGTAACCATTTACAAGACACAGGAAGGGAAGGTGAAGGACATCAAGCATGGAAATCAAGAAAAACCAAAACAGGTTAGTATTTATCTTTTTAAGTTTCATATGTGTACATACATGTTAATTAATTAAAATGTTGAAACAAATTTTGACGTTTTCCAGTCTTTGTATTTGTTATTCAAAGGAAAAACGTTTATGAGTTTAAAAATTCAATGTTTCATTCATCATTTCATTTGTTGGAAGTTCACAATGTATATATAAAACATTGTCATCACCTAGTAATAATCATACCCCTTTCATGTGTAAAGATAATGTCACAAACATTTTCAATGTTGTAATGAAAATGCAGAGTCATTAGGATCTATAATATAATTTATTATGGTATTTAATGTTGTTCCCTGTAAATTCTCATGGTTCAATCATCAAATCATTCGTTTAGGAAGGAGCCGATAAAACTGATGGCAAATATGGCTCCCAAGATAAGCCTAAGCAGGTAACACATTGTTCGATGTGCTTATGGAATCATTATTGATTATGTGTTTCTTTCTGTCTGCCAATGAACATACAGTGTTTTGTACAAAATGTCTATGAATAGGCATCCATGGAAATCAGCTATTATAAATGTAGTTACCTAGTGCATGTTTCATTAGACAATTTCTTATTACGCAAACATCTCACACAAATCAGAATCATAACCAATATATCTTTAGCACAATGTATAAGGATTGTTGTATTTTTTAAGTTTTCTATTGTCATGTATTTTTAATCTTTTATTACTGAAAATATAATGCACTGAACTTCTTCTTTAGAGAATCCACAACATTTAACTGTACATTATCATCTTGCTTGTGTCATGAAGCAAATACATCTTGCTTTTGTGATTAGATTACTCTTATGCGTGTTAAGTATTATTATACTATATGCAGTGATATTACTTTAAATGGAATGTTTATTGTTACTATAATTTTTTCAATTTTGCAGCTATTTTGGGAGAAACGTTTGGAAGGCTTGTGGGCGTGTGATCCAGACGGATATGCGTTCGCTGCAATGGATTTGCCAAAAGGTTTAAAGTCAGTGGGCCCGTATATCACGGAAGAAACGTTGCTACAGAGCGTTGCTACTGCGTTGCACGTTTCGTCTCAACCAGTCACGGGACAAACGGGTTCAAAAGCAGCTTTAGAGAAGAATCCCGGGGTATTTCTTAATCCCGATCAACCCCTCGTACAGGTAGAATAGATATTTAGATACCAAATAGGGTGATACGTTAATATAAACTCGTGTTACGTGATAAATACACTTAACCATACGATCGAACACCCTATTACGGAATGTAAATAGTTATGTACTGGAGGTTTGAAAGGGTACATCGACAGAAAAACATAGAGGCATTACAAAACGAACCCATTAAATCCGACAATTATCCATGCAATATCGACAGATGACGTTTTTTTTCTTTTGTCTAAGGCCGTCTCGATAGCTGACGAAGACATCAAGAGGCAAGAGGACCGTGTTGCTCTCGCAAGAAAAAAGCTTCAAGATGCTTTACGAACAATTCCTACATAAATTGTACAATTTTTTTAGCTGTATTTTAATTCGCTCATCCCTAGTCCTAAGTTCGTTATAAATTATGTCATATCGGTTTTTATAATAAATGTTTTGTAAAGAATCATATGTAACTAAGTACAATACGATACTATACGTAATTTATAATGTAACTATCTTGTAAAACACTGATAAATCTTTTTAAGTTACCAGACTTTTGCAAATTCAATCGTTCGTACATTGCAATACGTTTACAATTGTGTTGCGCTGTGAGATTACAACAGACAGCGATCGTTCGATCTATGAGGTAATTCGCAATTCCGGGAAACAGTTTCGACACTCCGATAAAATCGGGTTTGAACATGAAAGAAGGGTTCGAACGGGTCAGCTGCGCCTCCATAAAATCCAATTTCGCTTTTAGTTACGAGCTGCTGATAATACCGATGATTCGAGTACCGTGGTTATTCACCATCTGCTCGGATTTTCGGGTGTATTGAGAAAATTGAGAAGGGCCAACCACTCGATGATTCTTCGGGTTCGACAAAGTTGCACGGGAAAGAAACCGCATCTGGCTTCACACGAACCGGAAAGGAGGCCGCACGAAATGATCCCTGAAGCGAACGGTTCCGCGAGAGAAAAAATAGGAAAACGCGTGCAACGAAGCCATATGCTCTCCTTATATTAGTCACGTCCATTAGACGAACATTTTTAAATCGTTCCACGATTATCCGCCACTCAAGAAACGTTCTTAATTGTCCGCGAGAGCACGCGACAGTTTCACTCTGTAAACGTCTTTCTCGATCATGCTTACACGGTGAAATACGAAGAATGAAAATTCATCTTTAGCGGAAACGATTTCTCAGCATGTTACTTTAAATCCTCCTTGAAAGGAAGGACCGAACCGTCTGTTCTAAATTATGGACTGGCCAACTTGTATATACATATACGTCTAACAAGAGGTTAGAGAGAGAGACTGTGTCAATTACGCAGCGACCTTATGCGAAAATCCCACAGGATACGAGAGTCAGTGACACCGTCGGTGCAAGAACCAATGCCACGATATCAAGGACAACTTCTCTTCTTCTAGTATATTCCCGAAACATCTTTCTCAAGCGGACGACAGTAGCTTTGTGGCGTGCAGTTTAGTAGGATGTCGTACGATCGTCTGGGAATGGGTGCGTGCCCCGGGGTCCGCACAAAAGAATGCCCGGGCAGGTATACGGACGTCGGTTTTCAGGTAAGCACAAGCCAGGTAAGCCAGGTGGTAACCTCTTTTTTCACTCTGTCTGCCCTCTCCTCTCCGCCATTCTCCGAATCCCCGACCTCCGTCCTTTTCTCATCATCGCTCAACAGCTGTTTCCCTGTTCGCGAAGGGTCGTTCTCCCTTATTGCCAACTGGCTGGAAAGAGAGAGAAAGAGAGAGAGACGTACTGAGAGAGTACCATGGCAGCCCTCCTGACATGCATAGGCACATGTCCTACTTTAAATCGTTATAATTCGTCAAACACGTTTGTAGATCCTGTCTAATCGGCCTTACGTGTCTTCTCTTTTGGAAACGTACAAGTGTGCGTGATATACCGACGAAGGAAGTCTGATCGAGGATGTGACCCGAATATTCAGCATACATTGTCAAGGATACGCTCGTTTCATCCGACTTTTTAGCATCGAAGTGATGCGACACTGATCGTCTAGTGACGATAAACGTTTATTATGTAGAGAGGATAGTTACTGTGATAGGTTAGAATATTCGAGGCTTTGAAGAATTGAATTTATTGTTGAAAGTATCGTAAAGAGGTTAGAGATATACCGTTTTTGTAACTGGACGTATTACAGGAATGTTTTTATCGCTTATCTGAGAATATTATCGGTTTGCCGCAAGAATTTTTGCGGAGGCTTTGTTAGACTGTCTAGATTATTCCGGAATTCGTGAGCGAACTTTTACGTTCCGACGTGTTTCTAGACTTTATTATTATGATTATCGTAAAAACTATATTACACTACATCGCACTATATTTTCCTGTACATTATACCGTGTAATTTTTATACAGGTTATTTATTCTCACAATGAAAAATAAAAACGTATGTACGTACAATTATCCTAACCCCAAAAAATAATTCTTTCTGAAATATCTAATATTTTTTCTTTACAAGCACACATTCATTTTTGTATTTACATTACAATGCACAATATTAAACACTTTGCGATTTCAACGTGTTATCAAACCATAGATGACTTTGTTGTAGATACGCCTTGTTATGGATAATGTCGTTTACACTGGCAGCGGTGGTGTGGAAAAAATAATAAGAAAACGCGTAGTATCGAAACAGCTCTGGTCGACAGTTTGAACGGTTTATCACCGAAAGCTAATTTTAAACATTCTATATTCACGAAACGATAGGTTTGCAAGAGTTTCTTCGTAAAAACTTGTTTGCTCCTCTTTTATCGAGCTCTATTAAGCAATTGTTAGTACGCATACCAGCCACGATTTCGATGCACCTTGCACGAAGCTAACTGCACAATTTCGCGCGTAATCACCAAAATGGTAACGTGTGGCAACGTTTTGCTCTCCTGCTTGGTAATCCGCAAGGGTACACGCAACAAACCAGATAACAAGGCGAGAACAATCGAACGTATTAAACTGTATTCATTTCACATAGCCGTAGCCGTCCCCTGATAAAACTTAATCCCTGCTTAAACGACGTTGCGGTTGATAGAATATATGCGTTCGCGGTTAAACTTGTCCGGGTAACTTGTAATCCGAGGCGAAAAAATGTTGGCGTGTCGCTTTAGCTCCCTCGCCGGTGGAATCTCCCGCCGGAATTCGAACGAAGCTGCATACAGGACTCCAGGTGTCACGCTCCTAAGCCGATCGAATTCCACGAGATTAGATTCTGTTGTTTTCGCGACACGACACGCGTAAACACGCGCCCAGCGACGATTAGAAAATCGAATCCTGTGAAACATGGCTGGTCACGTGTTAGAACACGTTAGCACTGTTTCGGTACCGTTTTATACACTGTTCTTACGGATAGAAAAACAGGCGATGTATTTCCGTGGAAAGCAATTGCGGTCGGTAAAGTAGGTTTTTTAAGTTGACAATATTTTGCAGCATAGAAACTAGGTGGATTTAGAAAGCTTTCTAAACCGAAGAGGTTAAGTTGGATGACAGTGTTGTAAGGAAATTGAATTTTCACGAACTGATGATGTTTAGGAGTGAAACACCTTAACACGTTTTATCATACTGTAGGAAGTACAGTGTTGGCGCTGTTTCGAACAACGAAAGATAAGTATATTTTTGCAGGAAAGGAATATTCTTGTGTTGTAGTTCGGAAACTTTCTAACCTAAGAAACTTAGCTTCGACAATATTGCCGAAGGGAAATGAGATTTCCGTGAATCAATGCTATTCATTTTCTATGAGCACCAAATGATGAAATTCGAAGCATCTTTGTAGTAAACGGAAAATCTAGATTCTTCAATTCTCTAATGCAATTTTAAGAATCCCCTTGCTTCCTCCGTACACAGTAGCGAGCTTCGTCGAGCGATTCTTCGATCGAGCTTTCGCGTGTATCGCGATTCTGTGCAGTTCCACGGACTAAAATTGGATGGGAAGATTCTATCTGGCACGTATCGCGGATTGTATCTCTCTGGTTATGTCGAACTGCACTCTCGTATAAATAGAAACGCCACTATGTCCTGTTATCGATCTTTTGAGCGCTGGTTCGACCGTAGATGGCCGTGTTGACCGAGCACACACCGGCCACCCCGTACTAGTGTGGTTATTGACTGAAAGGCAATTCGGAAATTTCTGGAGGAACGCGTATTAAATGCATGCTAAACGTATGGCAAATTGTTCGTGATCGACGGTCGGTCAGTTGAATCATAAAAGCCGGATTAACCCTTGGCCCTTCTCGAACCACCCTGAACACGAAATAAGCATTCATGAGAAAGCACAATAGAGTAGCTGAGTACCGTATAGCAGTATAATAAAATTTAACAGCTAATAGACCGACGATTTAAGAACTTTCACGACAATTACCCCGCACTTCGCGAAATTCTATTAAGTGTTAACAGTATCCGTGTTGCTTTCGTGAATGTATTTTACGACACTTATCGAAGCAATAATAGTAAAACTTTGAAATTTAGACGTACACGTATCGAGAATCCTTCGAACAGTATCGAAGGTGTTGTTCCCTTCTTTTTCCTTTTGGTTTTCTTTCAACAGTAATAACGAAACCGCATCGAATGCTTCGTTTTTCAGACACTGGCCGGGAGGAAACAATCAATTTCGGCGAGATGCAGCGGATAAACATCATCAGCTTGCAAGAGGCCTTTCAAAGGAGGCGTTGGTCCATCGCTCTCCACGGAAGAACAGCTGGGGGACCTTCGACTCCCAACTGCTATACGTAATCGATGTCGACTGACTTTCTCTCTCGTGGGCCCGCCAGACGAGAGCACGCGGATAGGAGAGAACAGGCTGCTTTATGTTTCCAGGTATATGATAAAAATCCCTTGCAATTTATTTTCAATTTAAACAACGTATCGAAAAAGAAAAATTAAGAATTAAATAGAAGTAAAATCTTGCATTCTTACCCGCAGCAATAAATATACAACAACGTTGCAGTAGAAAAAAAAATTAACACAAAATCTAATAATAAAACACGTTTACTATACAGGTCTTATAACACAAAAATAAAATCTTTCTTCGAAACACGTGGTGTATTTCTCACTTTACATAACCTATGTAAACGAACTTTCATAAGCCCCGGACGAACCGGGGTTCGATATTCCTTTTTACGTCATCAGGCGACAAAGTGTACACGAGCTTCCAGCTGATCGTGATTTTCACCGACACTCGAAGTCATTAAACTTCCGTTCTCGCACAGGACCCGGTCGATCCAGATGCACACACGTGAACAGATCTCGTATGCGTATAGAGGTGCACGTGGAAGCGTGCACACGCGGGAAGCCTTCAAGCTCGGCCATGGTTTCCGTCTGGGCCATTGTTCGTTTGGTTCTGAACGGAGAAAAAAGTCGCTCAGATCGAAATCTATTGAACCGTCTGAAAAGCGAGCCTTTTCTTCTCCTTCGCCGCGTGCTCCCTTTTCTGTGTCCTTCATCCTCGTCCTGTTTCCTCTCTCTCTCTCACATCCTCCGCTTTCGAATCTGCATCCTTCTTCCCTCTTTTCCGCCCTTCTTTCTTTCTCTTTCCTTCGTCTTCTTTGGTCTTTCTCTGTTCGGTTGTTGCTCGAACCCTCTCGTTTCACGAGCTTTAAATTCGCCAGGGGTGTCGCAAGGATCGGTTTCATAGGAGAATCGTGGCGAAATGTCAAAAGTGTACTTACACGCGAACGGTTCGACGAATCGTTCGAAACGAGTTTCAAGGCGAGAGAAATTTACGTTTTTATCCCCGAAGTATATGTCCCGATTGATGTTGCAAACCGAGCTACACTTCGTTTCTTCTGTGTGACTCACACGGGTCGTTGGAAACAGGCTGGATGATTGCTACCGCGTGGGAACTTATCGGTTTCGTTTATTGGCGCCTTTAGGGGACCCGTTTCACTCGTTTAACAACCATAAACTTAGCGAAATTGAAACATTCTATTGTGTTAAAGTGGAAATATCGTGTCTCGTTGTATCGACCCCTTGATCTAGGTCCTTTGAAATTAAAACGCTCTAGATGGACCGAGATAATTTCATTTTCTCTTCGTGAACCACCTCTTGTAAAGTTGTACTATAATTTTAGCTCGATGATGTATATGAAGTTTGTAATTAATGTGTAATTTTCGTTAGGTGTGCTAAAATTTTTACAGACCTTGCAAAACGAAAAATAATTTAAACTCGATATTTTGTATTATATTCATTTATTAAAATTCCTGCTTTAAATTCCATAATTAGCGATTACAGCGTTCAGTGTGAGCTTACTTCCCCCCATACGTAGACTAAAAAATCGTAAGGCAAGGGGCTAATGTTCAATTTTCCTTAAATGTGCTAAAATTTGTACATATTTCTCAAAACGAAAAATAATTTAAACTCGATATCTTGTATAAAATTTATTTCTTAAAATTAGTAACTGTAACGTTCAGTGTGAGCTTACTGCCCCCGCGTAGCTTCACCGTTGTCAGGTACTTCGAATTCTCGGTGCAGACGCATCCTAGAAGCCGATCTCGGAATGTTTTCCGTCTCTCGAAAGTGCCGGCTATAAACACGAAGGGCACCGGCAACCACGTGAACGCGTTCTGCAATCACACCTGGCTGCAAATAAATCTTCCATCGAATTCGAGGCTTGCTTCGTGGGCGCGCACCGACCAGGAGTATGCATTTCTAATCGGCGTGAAATTTCCTTCGTGAAAAATCATACAGCCAACTTGCATTCCGACGAAGGAAACCACCGACGATAGATACTGTTGCGAATTCACCACTTCTCGGGTTCAGAAAGATTTACACAGTTGACGGAAGTTTTGCAGCAACGAACGTTGGGTGAAAAGATTCGAACTTTCTAACTTGGATTTTCACAGTTGGTAAGGTGAAAGTTTCACTGTTTCCAGTTTTGACCGTGTACGAGTTATGAATACGAGTAAATTGTTACTTTGTTTTTTATTGTTCCATGGTTTTTAACTTTGTTACTGGTGGTAAATGCAAGCGAACGAAGTTAAGGTTTCTTTTTTTGGATTTTATTGAATTGGAACAATTCTGTTTTTTTTTTTTAGGTTGAATATTGTGGATTTAATACAGTTTTCAATTTTCCACTGTCTGAGTCTCACATGGTGGCCAAGGTGTGTTTCAAAAGTGTTCGGGTTTCTATGTTTCACGTCTGTCCCTCAATTAATCCTTATTTTTCACGGTTCCCAACCACCAACGTTCGCCGCCCAAAATTTCGAGCTCTCACGCGATCCGTAGCCGAACGACTAAGGTTCGGTTTACAACAATCTCCATTTTAGTACTAATATTTTTCGACAAATATTCAAAAATCGTCGTGGATCTCCAGTAAAATTTGTTTTCACAACTGGTCTTCAATTATTATCTGAACAAAACTTCTAAACTTACAATATTATTCCCATTGTCTCACTTGTGGACACTTCAAGCACATCAAAAATTTTTTGATATACAAAATTTGCATATTTCGTGTACGAAAAATTTGTTTAAAAATACTAAAAAAGATACCACCCGTTTCTCGTACTTTTTTCAAAGTGAGAAAAGTGTTCGGAGGGAAAGAAATTAAAAATTCAAAGGGATTCGATCGAGAGAGACGCGAAGATCGTACTAAATCGTGTACCAGAATCGATTAATCGTCTAATTTAAATCAGGAAAATCGAAGAAGATCGGCGAAAGGTGGCAGTAGGAGACGCGGAAAGGTGACAAGTGTTACAAGCTGCGGTCGGAAGCACATTCCGCGAATGGACCGAGCACGGTATATTTAGAAAGGCGGCAGTTTATCCGCGCTATCATCGTTTACCATGCTATTTATGCGTTTTCGACGTTGTGCAACGGCCTTATGGCCGCTGTCCATGTCGACGCTGCACATCGTGGACGCCGCTGCGTGGGCGGCCTCCGGATTTCGCGGCTAACCAGATATTGGGATAGATAGTCGATCAATATTATCGTCACTAACGTACAGTGGCTCGATGCTCGTGAATCGCGTCGAGAACCAGTTAAGTAGTTGCTCTTCGTTATCTAATGCTCACTTCTCGGGGCAATTAACGCCGACGACTTGGCTCGATCCGCCACTGATTTTACTCCGAAGCGTTAATTGCCATTAATGATCAACTCGAACCAACATACTTTTCCCTTCTTCGTGGATTTCTTTATTTAGGTAATTACCTCGATTGTGGACACGTTACGTGGGTACTTGAAGAGAAAAGAAGTTTCAGGTGTTAGGAAATAGTCTATAATTTTCCAGAAATATTCTTTCAGACGCGAAACGTTTAAAAAAGGAAAAGCTAAGAATACCACCGTGTATAAATTATTCCCGAAGCTTTTCTATAAATGTTTCCCCTTCGTGCAGATAATCTAATTTCCCCATCTTATCCCACCCATCTTTCACGCCATCGTTAGCCGTAAATAATTCAATCCACTCAAAACCAGTTTACACCTCGGCTCCGCAGAAACCCCGTATAAACCCCCGTTTAATAAACAATCATCCTGGGAGAAAATGTCAGTCTTCTTTATCCAACAGCAGAAAAAACTGCCCCAAGAATGGAATTTCAAAGTATTACAAGGATGCACCTTGACACGGCGTCTCCCTGTTCTTATTTACCCCGCGGTTGTCTCAACCAGCGTCGCATTAAAATTCACGCCTCGTGCGTCCCGATGGCACGCAAAACGGAGCACACACACTCACGCACGTGAAAGTGTATATCGAGTGGGTGCTCATGGTAGCCACTACGGCCCTGCCCTTCAGACACGCTGTACGCTCGACAAGGCGTGCGTCTGCTCCACCACCGTCCTCTTCGTCGTCGTCGTCGTCGTCGTCGTGGCCGACTCAGAGGCCAGCAATGCGGTTCTCCCCCGTTTTACACCCCGTCGATCGAAATCGAACGAAATTATTCTCTCTTTCTGTCCTCTCTCGGACCGAGATCGTACACACCCGTGTAGGCGCGCACACGTACGTACACGCGGCGATCCGGTATTTCTGCGCGAACCGCGAGCCGGTGTGCGCGGAGAAAAATCACCAAAGGTGTATTCTGCGAGCGAGAGACGCGTGTAGGTGCAACGCGGCGAGGACACCGCGCGCAGGAGTTGCAGCAGTTTCGCAAAGCAACGACAATGATCGCCGTGGAAGGCAACCGGTTGCACGCGCTAAAAATACGACCGACGACCACGCCGAACGCCGAAGAGGAGTTAGTTAATGCGCCCCGACCGGCCAGAAACTGTTCCGTCCGTTATTAAGTTAAACGCGAGACGGAGGACGGGCTGCTGGCGCCGGACCCCGAAGCGCGTCCGTGGCTCTCTGCGCGTGCCAGAGTCGCCCTTCAGGGCTCCCTCGACTCTCGAGGGCCCTTTACAGAGAGCCCCCCCTCGACAGGGTGGTAACACGAGCCGAAAATTCAGCATTTTTTAGGGAGCTTTTCTCCGCCTTTGGAAACTGTCGAATAAAACTCTATCGACTTTCTTCGGTGTTTTCGTACTTGTGGTACGAAATGAGAATTTGTTGTAGTTAATGTGACGTATATAGGCGAAGAGCAATTGGGGCGTGCAGAAACCAAGTATTACTACAAAGGTTGGGAAAGCTCGTTACCAAGTTCGGTTAGAACAAAAAGGAAGCGCTTATTATAATCTCGAATGTGTTCTTAATTGCACGGAAATTAAAAAATTTTCCGGATTAACGAAATTACAGGGTCTTGACGGTAAGGGACATATTTTTCTATAAGAATCGATTTTTTAATTGCTCTTCGTAGTATAGTAAATTAGTCTTAAATTAGTGTAGTAATTTATGCAGTTATATTGCAATATTAAAAAATATAAAATGCTCTCCAAGGTAATCCTTTACACGTCTACACTAATTTCTTCCACAATCTTATTTCGTACGCTTAACGATATCAATTCGCAAAAAGTTCCATTTTTCAACCATGAAATACAAAGTTACGACTCTCTAACGTGCTCCCGGTTCTAAATATCTCCCTTACTTTTCTCTCTTTTTCTCTCTAAAAAAAAAAGAAGGAAAGATCCACTCGGCTCGATTCGCCGGTGCTGTTGTTCGTTATCGTAATTACCGAGTGGCGCGCGAGATGGAAATCTGTTGAGGGCGATAGCGGCGTTTCGGGAACGCCTGTAATCTATCGGTCTGACGTTGATCGTCGAACCTGGAGGATCCTTCGGAAGGATCCGTTCGACGTGCGCTCGCCATTCTGGCGCATAAAGAAACACGTTTTTAAAGCATGGCATTACGGGGAGCGTAATGTATAACATCAGCCCTGATAAGATATAAATGTAGCATATAGCGGGTCGTTATTGCTCGTAATAAGCCGCGACGTTAAGAGGCGCGCACCGGCGCGGCCGCGATCCCGAACAGTATCGTGTTGCAACATCTTGTCTCTCAGGGCTGCGCTTTCTTCGAACGTTCGAAGCCGCGAAACCGCGGTAGACCTGCGAAAATGGTAGCCACGAAAACGTTCACCACGTCAATCATACACGGCGTGGCAAGACAGTAGTGAGACTGAATTTCTGTTGGCATCTAAAGCGTCCGCTAATAAACAGCAGACGATATTTCGGTTTTGTACAGAAGTGTTTCCCGCGTCTTCTTTTGTCGTGACGTCAAAATCTTTACGATGGAGCAACCGTAACCGTAACAACGTTTTTAGCTAAAAAGGGAATTCCTGTGCTAAATCACCACCCTTACTCTCCTGATTTGGTCCCCGCAGACTTTCTTTTCATTCCCACAATTAAAATTGAAATTGAAAGGTAAACGATTTCAATCCGTGCTTGATATTTCAACCGTGTTACGAGACAATTAAACGAAATTAAAGCAGAACAATTTTCAAACTCCTTTAAACGATTATGTGACCGATGCATTGAGTTGTATTGAGTTCCTTGGAGATTATTTTGAAGAAAATAAGTAAAAAGTCTACAATGTTGTGTATCAGTATCTTGTATTTTTTACTAGTATCGTTACTTTCTTGCCGCACCGTGTATATACATATATACGTAGAAGCTGGCTCGAAGCTCTTTTTTCCACTCGAATTTCAAATTGCTACCACCTCTTGCCCGGTGTTTCGAGCAATTTTCGTACAGTTCGTACCACTTTTTACCGGAGAAAGAAGACAGGAATTATGCTGACTTGTTAACGCTTCGAAAGCTATGATTAGACGTCTCCTCTCGATCTTGCAACTGAGTATACTGTACCTAATAATATGTGATTTTTGAATCCTGCTTTGAATAAAAAGCGGTCGTCAGAGGTGTCTGTGATTATACCGTGCCTTTGTTTCGGTGTCTTTCATCGAAATTTTTTCACGAAACTTCTTTCTTCTGTGTAATGGTAGTAATACAGGATACTGTAAAAAGTTCTCTTTTCCAAAGATTTTCGGATCTTCCCTCGTACACTTGTAATATTCAGTGGCAGTATCATGTTGGATTTGCTTAGCTTTGTAACGACTGTTAAGTTACTGCGACTTACTCGACATGTGGTAGATAGACCGTGATAGTTCTGTCACTCTGTAAATCTATTATTGTATTATATACTCATAGCAGAGAAGACTTGTAACTCCAAAAATAATGATTTTTCTACCCACGTTTATCGAGACTTCCGAAATTTCACAAAAACTATTTTCGACACCCGGTATATCTCCCAAACTGAATCACAAAATTTCGTCCTTTCCACGTATCCCACCGTCTTCCGTCTAACCTCTCGAACGCGCATCGCCCAGTCTGTCAGAAATAATTCAATTTACCCATATCTCTTCCAATTACAAGACAATGCACGGACACTGCATCACGAGCATTATATTTCTCCAGAATCCCTCAACCAGCATCTCTACTTAATTTCATCCTATGCCTCGAACGTTTCACTCGTTTCCTCCCACTGTTTCAATTTAATTCCCACCGATATCCTGGAAAAGTGGAATACGTCATCTGTGCATACAAACGTTCTCGACACCCTGAATCGAATTATATCGAAATTCTAGCTATCGTCGATTATCAGCCGATTACCTGGCGATTACCCGGGACAATTAGTTCGACGAATAAGCGTCGTGCACGCATGTGCGCTCACACGTTATTTTCACACCCGGAGGACTTTTAGGCAGAAACGACGCTCGTATGTTCGAGGAGAGAAACCACCCTTACGGTTTGTCGTCGAAAAACCCGCTAAAAGAGGAGAGAATTTTTGGAAACCGCGTGTACGCACGATAACTTGCAGGTATTTACGAGCAGGTCGAGAGCACGAGCTCTGGCCGCAGAAGTCGGCAGGTGCTCGTGGCAAAAGGTGGCGTCCCGAGACAGCCTTGAGAGAACGTGCACGGGTCGTTGCTTTCGGCGAACGATGAGAAACAAAATTAGTCGCCTTTTGCCGAACGAGCTCACGTAGTAATCGCGAGAAAGCTTGCCGCTTTTCTGGAATATCGCTATTTCTCTTCTCTCTTTTTTTTTTTTTCTTTATACACCTTGTTACTTCTTCGAGCTGTTGGGCAATTAGCTAAACGACTGGCAGCCATAAGCTGCTGACCAGTCGTAAAATTTTCAGAGGTTTTCACCGACCTGTCTTTTGCACTTTTCTGCCAGGTAAATGGAACACGATTTTTGTAGCCTTTGTGTATATACCTGGTATACCTGGTGACTGTAGTTGCATGCAAATTTTCCACGTACCTGCTAGGTAAATATACCTAGGAAAAGGAGGTTTCGGTTGGACAAAGTCCTTACCGGCACCTGTCGTTCGATCTACAACCGCGGAGAGAAAAGTGTGTGGAAAGCCAGTGCAGCTTGTCGAAAAAGAAAAAAGGTGAACAAAGTGGTAATTTGCAATTCGTTCTGCATGATACGCAGTTGAAACGTGTAATGTACGATACGGTGAGCTCGATTTAATACCTCGTGCGTTTATTAGGTTAGATTAGTGCATAATGGATATGCAAAGGACTACATAATTCGTAAAACTAGGCTATCCGTTATCTACGACTGCCTCCTTGCGCGGCGTGCGGTTTCTGTTGTAACAAAGAGAAGTAGAAACTTGGAAAGAGTAAAGAAAAAAATGAAGAAACGCTAATGCCTCGAAAGTTCTTTTTACCTCCGGTGTACGTTTTACCGCGTAGTCTTGAACTACGTTTTTTTACATTTCCATACAATATTTCTAGATTTGTGGTTATTTCCTGCGTCGACGTAACTCGGCTACTTTATCGTAGTAATGAAAAACTTAGAATAAAACGTAGCGAACCTCTTCCTCCTATATTTCCCTTTAAACCTTACATTTCTTTTTCAACGTCCTACAAGACCCACGCACACGCAGATGAAGATTAAATTAAAACCATCTCTATCGCAACGAATAAAATAAAATCGGATAACTCGTGGAAATATTCGAAAAATCACCGAAACACCGAGCATTCGCCTTTTTCCCCATTTCGAGTGGTAACCGTGAACGGTGAATGAACTTTACGACAACGGGACGTTAAAAGGACGGGCAAATTTTCGTCCGAGATTCTCCATAAACGTTAATATTTTATATCGGTATCTCGGATAGCGGGGCAAGCACGTAATAAAAGTTTCTGATATTCTGGAATTATTCTGGAGCGTCCTCGTCGTCGGCTGTCCTCGGCCAAGAGATGGAGGACACGGTCCCGATCTTCTCGCGTGTATGCGTGTAGAGGAGGTCCGACTAAAAATCGAGCAATCGGCCTGTTGTTGGGGAGAGGAGAGGAGAGAGAGAGAGAGAGAGAGAGGACGAAGGGTCGTCGGCAGAGAACAATGGAACACGGTTGCACCTCGTGGTTCAAGGTCCGAGCGGGGTGCATTTAGAAATCGGTTTAGACTGAATCCCTCCCCCCACCTTTTACCACCTGGTTCTCGTTTTGTTGGCAAATACTTGGGTTTTGGGTCGCGCAGGTGGCAGCTGCCACGACGGCAGTCGTGATTTCGGGTGGATTAAGAGGTTACCGGCGTAGGTATCGGTGAAGCAATTACACACGTCGTCTGCCAGTATCGAAGGCCCACTTTCGACAATTAGAAGAAAGAAGGCTGGGACGTTCTTGTATCGTTCACTTTTATATTACACGGACCGAACTGGTTCCTTTTAAAAATTTATCGCAGCGCACCTTTAAAGCGAACCGAGACGGTTGTTCTTTTTATTAAGGTGTGCTCTTCAACACGCGTAATGACCATGGTTTTTTGCATTGTGCTTGGGAATGGAATTTTAATGGGTTTTTCTGCGAGGATTAACGATCGATCCTCTTCTTTCATGTTTTTTCCTCTTTCTCGCTCTTTCGCCTTCTACCATCTTGTCTCTTTCTTTTTCCTCTTCTGCTTCTTCTTTTTTTTTCTCGTGTAAGTAAGATTTACGCTTATGTTAATTATAAATTGCGAACGAAGAGAGAAAATTGCAACATTTACCACGACGTTGATCCACGATCGAGGAATACCTACCTCGTGCACATTCCGCGGGAGTCCGTGGAATCATCGGAGACGGAGTTCAAGGACGATAGATCGGAGGAACTTAACCTGGCTTAACCGATTCAGAGTGAAGATATTCTTGATACCTCGATTACGGAAAGTTAACCATTCTACGGTGTAATGCTCCGGGTATAGAGCGGCGTGCACCGTGCACGAATCCAGCGTGTCGGGACATTTCTGCGAGGGAAACTTGTTTCGCGATACTCGTGGAATATCGATCGTAATAAGAATTCTATTTTTCTCTCATTCCGTTCGCGATAGTACGTGTATATTTATCACGTCTTCAGTTTTATCTGATTGAAATGTCTGAAAAACACATCAACCCTCTGTAATCTGATTTTTCTTCGCTCAGGAGGAGATAAATTTCGGATCGTTCTTTTTTTTACAGTTTGCCGGAAGAAGCAAGAGTAAATGTGAAAAATAAGAACTGTAATTATCATAAAAATATAGTGCAATAGTATAAAATTAAATAAATAAAACGAGACTATAAACTGTAGAGAAATGGATACGCAACTTCCAAGTCTCATTATAGATTAAAAATGATTTAAAAAATGTAATTATTATAAAAAACATTGGTTGGTAATAATGTAACAGTGCAACAATGAATAAATGAAACGAGACAATAGGCGTTACAGGGGGTTAACGATCGAAATGTTTTAATTAAATAAAAAAAAAAAAACGGGAGGAATAAACACTTGTAATATTGTACACGTTAAAATTGATCGATCGTTTGTATTTACTTTTGTCGCGCAGATTTGAAACCGTGCAATGGGCATCGATAAGAAGGGGGAAAATTGTCGAGACAGGTAATGGGATTGTAAAATCGTCTGGAGAGGATGAGGGAGTAATTAAACCGTACAAAATCGTTGTCCCCGAATGGGAAAAGATGTCTGAACAGTTGTATCGATACCGTGGAAGCAGCCCGAGATTTCCTTTGAAATACTCCTCGACGTCGTATCTAATTTACGGCGTGATAGGAGTCTCAAACGATCCAACTACGGTTTACGACTCGAACGATACCTTGCTATTATTTCTCGAGAGTCGTAAATTTCCTTCCTGTTGCATTTCCCTTCGCCGATGCGCCGCAGTGACTATACGCTCGCGCGCCACGAAAAAGTACCGACGAATGCGTTTGCCTAGGCACCCTATATGCAAGCCAGAGGTCGTTGACGGGACTGCGGAAAGCAAAAGGGTGTTGCATCGCGAGGCTCACCGCGAACGATACCACGCGTGCAACTAGCATTCACGGGGAAACGCGGCATCGCCATCGGTGAACATGTAAAACAAGTCACTAGGGATACAGTTGAAACAGAAACGGAGACTTCTATCCCGTTCACTTTTATCGAACTTCTTTGGAAAAATATGAAAATTTCCAACAGGAGAGAAAGAAGAACAATTTTCAATGTTGCAATAGTAAACGAGAGATATAGGAAAGTAGAAAAAAGGGTAGGTATATATTTTCGTAGAAGAAAAAGAAGTATGGTATGGTAGTTAATTAAAATTGCAAGGAAATAAAGTCGAAGGTAGGGATATTGACGGTGAGTAATTAAATTAGTCGAAACAACATCGACGGCGAATGAAAGTGCATCCCTCCGATCGAGGTATCTCGTGTTATCGCGAAGAGATGGAGCTAGGATCCCAGGCAGCCCGGGGCTCGCAATCACCGCCGTGGAAAATCGGTGGTGCAGCCGGCGTTCTAGCGCGCGGATCCATAGGGAAACTTGGCGAAGAGGTGAGAGAGCGCGAGCGGTAACACGGAGGGGGTTGCAAGCCGGTAGGGATGAGTGCACGCGCCCGTATCCGGAGACCAACGAAGTGCGCCGCTCTCGGCCGGTAGGTGCGCTCGTACTTGGTGCGCCGGTTGGCCGGCCAGTGGTGGGGAGGGGTGGTACGGTGCCACGTGACCCGGCCGACCAATGAGCGCGGCGCATAGCCGGCGTCCGGCACATGGCGGCGCGCCGGCTTTAGCACCCGCAGTCGCAGTACGTCGCAGTCAGTCGCAGTGGTAACACGAGCGAGAGGGTAGTTGCACGCGCCTGCCTTCGAAAGGAAAGATCGCGGTGAGGGGGAGAGAGAGAGAGAGAGAGAGCGCGAGCGTGTGAGATAAAGAGAAAGAAGGAACGAAAGAGAGAGCGCGGCGCCCCTTGCCTCCGTTTTCAGTGCTGACGAGGCTCCCAAACGTGATACACGCGCCGTTACGTTACGTTACGTTACGTCGTCCCGTCGAAGGGAGAGAGCGAGAGCGAACGAAACGGAGAGAAACACGCAGAGAAGAGAGGACGAACGAACGAAAAATTGTATCGTGTAAAAAAGATACGCGAACAGAGAAAAAAAAGAAATACACGAGCTACGGCGACGAGTGACGATTTTGACGGTTGCAAGTCGTGCTCGTAGAAGAAGAAAAAAAGATAAACACGAAGTTCTACGAACTACAAGTTCCGACCACAGTGCGAATATCGAGAAGGCCATTTTCGTAGCAGCACGGCTCTTTGCACGCGGTGAAAGAAAGCGCGCGCGAGTGAGAGACTGATCGAACGAGAAAAGGACGTGCGATTCGTGGTGGACACGAGATTACGGGCGACCATATAGTAGCCCACACGTTTCCAGTGTACGAACAACACTCACGGCGTGCGTTCCTCAGTACACACACAGGCGCGCGGACCGCAGAGGACCGGACGAAAAAGGAAGAAGACAGAAGTAGCGATCACCGGCGAGTCGACGATTTTATTTTTGTACGGTGCATCGTTGTTTTTCCTAAATACATCTCCTCGTGACCGCGCACCACAGAGGAGCAGTAGACCGCCCGGTTTCTTGGTGTAACATCAGGCACTGTATAATAGTCCTCGTCCTAAATAATCCAGTGTGTGTGGTGTGCACGCGCGAGCGCGTGTGGTTCATTGTTTTCCGATCGTTTCAAATTAGACTCTGTCGCGAGGAAAACCTTTCTGTTCGACACACGGTTCAACCGTAACGATTCAGCCGACAAATTCGACCGAGAGAACAACGTATATAACAGAAGAAAAATAAAAGATACGGGCTGTGAAGAAAGACGCGTATCATCGTCAAAGGGAAATAAGAGTGAGAATCGGTGAATAAAAAGAAACTGTGATTTTACGTATCTGTGTGCGAACGTATACGCGTACATTTTGACTTTGCCGGTGTACGACATAACGCGAAACTTTAGTCGAGCGACATGCCGACAAGTTTGTTCAGCGAAATGGACCGCGGAGCAAATGGCGGTGGTACCGCTTCCCTCGAGGATCAACGAGCCCTGCAATTGGCGTTAGAATTATCGATGCTCGGCCTCGAGGGTACTCCCGGATGCCCGGGCACCGGCACAGGAACCGGCACCGGAACGGTCAACGATCCGGATCCCTTGCAAACGACACCAGCAGGCGTTTTCGAGGAGGCACGTTCGAAGAAGAGCCAGAATATGACCGAGTGTGTGCCGGTGCCTAGCAGCGAGCACGTGGCAGAGATCGTCGGCCGACAAGGTAAGCGCGAACATAACCTCCACTTCCTTTCGCGAATTCGTTCATTTCGCGATCTCCAACCTTTTTCCGCGCTTGTCGTATGGAAACATTGATACGATCGTTTAAATGTATAACTTAGGCTCGAAATATCGATAACGATTTATCGGCGGACGATAAATTTTATAGTTGTAAAGTAAACTTGAAGAGCCGTGACTCGATAAATCGTGATTGTAGCCAGGGGTTTAACACGAAGGCCTTGGAATCGTATGACTGGCGTGTACGTCAACAAAGATATTCGTTGTACTCGTATAACCGATATATATATATATATATGTGTAAAAATAACTCTTTCCAAAGTGTAATTTATATACGGTTGGTGAATGTAGAATATTTTTCTTTCTTTTATCGACAGTTTCATTTGAATAAACGTCAAAATGTTACTACCTACATGTCAGAGATACATTTCTAAGCGTACGAGTGTTACGTTTACGTAAGTTGAATTCGCACAGTACGTTATTTCGCATTCCTCGTTACCGGAATCTGTCGTGTATAGCACCACTGACAGTTCATTGGCACGGGCGTGAGCGTGCCGCGAGAAACGCGGTATCAAGTAATGGTGCAATTAAACCAATCTAACTTCGAAAAGCGAATTTGTTTGGAAGCCTCGGCGGAACGTCGTACAGTGAACCCTGTCGTAGGTCGTGGTCGTTTGTCGGCTACCTTCATGGTGAGGTTAGTTTCGTGCTCCATCTTGACTTCACAGGGTGAATTAAAAAGTAGAGACAGAGAAGGAAAAATCGTGCGAACGTCTCTCTGTTTCGATTGGCTGCAACTGTGACGATATATCGTGTTCTTGTCTCATAAATAAAGAATCGTCGTATATCGTGTCTGGGTGTTTCGAGACCGATGACATTTTCGTAACCTTCGCTAGCCGTCCGGGCGTTCCTCGGAACGGCAAAATCGAGCACGTCGTTCTTTTATCCGTGCCGCGACCGTCTTGGTATACTTCTTTTCTCTTCTACGCCACGGTTTCCAGGAAAGGTGTCAGGAATAGCGAAATCATACTGTGTGTGTCTCGGAACACGAGGCTGCCGGCTGCATCTAGAAATTCGCATGGCGCGCGTTTACTGGAATTCATCATGGCGGATATAAAAGTATCCTAGAATTTTGAACTTTTAACGAAAGAAAGGAAAAAAAAAGCAGAAAATGTTAATCGACATTGATATTTTCAACGTGCGTAAATAACGATTTATTCGTTATTTTACTTGTATGTAACGGTAGTGTTACAGAAGGTTTACCAAATGTTAAATGGTAATTGTTGCTATCTCGTAACGTCGCGATTAAGCAATGTTTACGGTGGCTGTAAGCCGGCCGTTCGCCAGAGGGCACGAAATGTCGACGACCGTTAAACTCGGGGAATTTCAAACAAAACGTTAGGGTGGAAGTTTTACGAGCACCTTCCTTCCTTCCAAATGTCAAAGCACAGTCAGTCGGATACAAATAAAAATAACAGACACGTACGTGACTCGGACGCTACACACCTACTTCCGACCTTTTTTTTTTTATACCGCAATATCCACTGCTAAAGTCGTGTTCAATAACTCGTCGTCTTTCGTTTCGGTGGCCGTTTCATTTGGCCACGGGTGAAAATGACAATTTTCATTCTTTCTTCCTTTTTTTCTCTCTCTCTCTCATTCGCTCTCTCCTATAATCCTCGTTTCATTGAGCATCGCGAGAATAAGAGGATCCGCGTGTCTGAACGTAGAAAACCGTCATGCTTAACGAACGCGTTTGTGCTCTTTCTCCGAGCGTGCACCGTGAAAAGATAATCTTTTCCATTGAATAGCAAAACAGTCGCTTTTATTGACCGATCCGTGCCGCCGTACATACTTACGTACCTATCGGGACACACGATACAGGCAGTTCCATGACGCGTTTCGAAATTGAGAAAACCACGGCGGCCACAGCGCGGCGCCACGTGGCTTGCCATTTAAATCTTAACGTCTGTCAGAGATCGCGCGCGTGATAAATAATCGCGTAACTCCGATCGCAGTCATCAATACCGCGCCTCCGGCCGGCTTATCCTTTATCTACGCTCGTGAGATTCATGCTTTTACCGATTAATCTCGAAGATTAAAAACCGACTCCTCTCTCTCTGTCGGTCGAGAGTACACTCTCGTTCGTATTATATACCACCCGTATTTGCATTTTTTTTCTTTTTTTCCCTTGACTGAACATGTTACAATTTAATGCGTCGTTGAAAGGAGAAAGAGAGAGAGAGAGAGAGAAAAAGGGGGATGGTTGGTACATCGTGATTTGACTTTTCTTCCTACCATTTTCCATATTGCTGTTCGATATTCCGGTCGTGGTTGAAAGTTGGATGAAATACACGATACACATGTAAATATACGCGGAAGAAACGCATCTATCGATAGCACGTGCCGTCGATCGATCATCTACACCTCGTTCTCGGTCACCGCCGCCGCATCTGTCGTCACGTAGAAATGCGCGCGCAATTAACCTAGCTTGATACAGTTTTGCAAATTCAAAATTGGCCACCGGCCAAACGAACCAGCAGTACTCTATGCGTATATGCGTCAAATACCTTACCTCTTGTATAAAAAGAACCAACACACACACGCACACACAATTCTCTCGTCAGTTTAATCTGCTTATCCTTAATATTCTTACAGGCTATAATTCTACGTATTACTATCGTACGATATCAACGGTCGTAGAAATCGATAAGTCGGACGAGCCACGCTTAGTCTTTGTTTTTCACTCGAGTTCAATGTCTCGCGTGCTTTATTACACCGACATCGTTTTCCATGGCTCACGAGAGCAGGAACGTCGCTCCCTCCTTCTCCTCTTCGATACCTGCACGATAACGTTTTATTATATCGGAATATAAACGTAACCGGGGAACATCGCGCGTACGTTCCCGATGCCTAAAGCATTTCACGATAGAACGGAAAACGAATGGCGTGTTCAAAAGGAAGCCGTATGGTGCTTGCTCGCCGGTCATCACGTGGCCCCAGCGAAATATCGACCGTCCAATAACATTAGACACGGCGGACACTTAGAACGGTGTCAAGACTGTTCATGTTTTAAATTCAGTGCCCGCTACGGATTTCCGTACGTGCTTATCGTCCCTTCCGTTCTCGCTCGGGCTTTCTCGCATCCTCTTTCCTATGCGCTCGGACAATTCGCAACGTTGAGAACCGCTGACGTTGTCGTGCGACCGAAACGCGCGCGCGACTGCTGCACGATGCTTCTTCTCTCTGCGTGTGATGCGCGCGCGCTAATGATTATCGTGTGTGTATTTCCTCTTTTTGTAAAACGATTTTCATTATACCACAGGAGTTTCATCATTTTTGTAAACCGAGGATTAAATTAGACGGCGAATTTTTCCTGAATTGGCGTAACGCTTATGCAGAACCGACGATCAGGAGAGGCAAGGTTACACGTCGATAAATGAAAATGTAGGAAAAAGATCGTTTTCTCTGGAAATTTATTCTAGACAGTGGTGTACAACTGGTATCAAAGAAGCATGAAACTTAACCCTCTATGGGCCGAATTTTTTTCTCCACTATAAAAAAATGTATGTAACGTAAAATTAAGAAATATCGTCCCATAAATACAGAATAACAATGAATTCAGCAGTTTCAACAATTTTATTATAACGAATACATATTGTGACTTTGAAGTAACAACGGTTATCAAGAAAGTTACTGGTTAATAAGGAGACATTGTGCAACAAGGCGTTTACGAATACATATTGTGACTTTGAAGTAACAACGGTTATCAAGAAAGTTACTGGTTTACGCCATCTTGTGCAAAAAAGTTCAATTATTTAATAAAATATCGATATATTAGTATGTGACCTGAAAGTTACACGGGGGCCCATAGAGGGTTAAGATGCGAGATAAGGAGGAGGTAGTAACGCGGATCTCGTGTTCCTTCGGTGGCATTTTCGATTATTTGCGCCAGATAGGTGGCTCTCGATAACCGTGAATTATGATTTTCCTCTCTTACATAAAATCTGTCTACTTCCTGCTTTCCCAGACGCACACGCCACTCCGCACCCCTTCGCCGCCCAGCCAGCCGTAGCCCAGGGTTGCGGATCTACATACTCTCCAACGAAGCCAGCCCGTTTTCTCTCTAACGTTGCATTGTGTCTCGTAGATCGGGCCACGGTTCGTTTTTTTCCCTTCTTTCTTTTCAAGCGGCTGCAGCAGCGCGCGGCCCGCCTCGGAACCAGTTTAACATACCTGGCATGAATCATTGCTATAACGCGACTGTGTTCCCGCACTCTCGCACGCCTAAATCTCTCGCTGCACGCTGCACTACGCTGATTCCTTCGTGTACGTGTATACACACGACGCACATTTACGCTATATGGACAAAAAGCGTTGTTTTTTTTTTCAGATTCGAACGTTACTTTATTGTAACAGAAATGAAAACGGCGAAGGATAATACAGCCGTTCTGATAACTGATAGTTCAATTTTACACGGTATTCGTTTATTCGATTATTCTACGATTGAACGTTTTGCATTGAAAACGTGTAGTTTGATAATTTCATAATTTACGGACGCTTTCTTTTCCACTCGTTTTATTCAACTCGTCTCGATAAGCGACTACATTTTTCGTCCCTCGTGTATTTATTACTAATAGCACCTAATAAACGTATGATAGACTGAAATTGAGCTTATCACGCTACACTTCGTTACTTTAACTCAGCACACTACGCAGATCGAACTGTTATACGACCACTTTGCTTATTTTTTCGACCTGCTACACTTTCAGACCTCGTACCGCTTCCAAACTTTCCGCCCGGAGTGCATACACGCACGTGTAAACGTGTGTCTAACGAGGGGATCGAGCGTGTGGACCCGAAGCAATCGTTCATTTTTAACGGGAAGATCGGATCTTTCTGCGGAACGTAATCGTGTCGATTCAATAACGACGTCTAATGAGTTTGATACGCCGTTCCATTATGAGGATGTGGCTATTTGTTGAGCATTTTCGCTCGATTCTCGCTCCTTCTCTCTCTCCCACCTAGTCGTTCGTCTTACTCGTACTCCTATCCTCTGTCTCGCTCGCTCTCCGCTGTGCCTCTGCTGATTCTCTTCCCCCCACCACCGTCCCCGTCGCTCCGCGATCTCTGCCTCCTCGTCTTTCTCCGTCGCTCTTCGTTCGTTCTCTTTCCGACTCGCTCTCCTGGACCGGAAGTTGTAATGAGCGACTCCGTCGCCAGACTCGTCGCCTCGTGTCGCATCGCGGCGAACGATGACGTTACTTTGGAAACATCACGGCTGGTTATCCAGGTCGTTAGCTGCAGCGTCGCGTAACGTGAACTGTCGCGCCGCTACGCTACTGGCCACACACAACCGTGTGCGTGTATGCGTTTGTGTGTAGGTAGGTACCGACGGAAAGGAAAAAAGAAACGAGAGGAAAAATGGCTGTTTTATACGTCGTTGAAAACAGTGTTTCTATCGTTCTGTTGGACGGTAACGACACGTGCGAACGAAACAACACCGGTTACACGGCCAATGTGTTCCAGACCGCGAAATAGAGAGAAGATCGTTGTTGCTGGAAGCGCGAAACTTTCTCCGTGGTCGTTGGAGAAGCGAGAGAGGACGCGTGCCAGCTGCCAGAGGACAGTTTTGTTTGTTTAGCGAAATAGGCGAACGCGCGGTTATCGAGGCCTGTCGTTTATTTGTAGCCGGCACGCGAGATAGACGTTCCGAGCGTGTATTTGTTGTTCGTCGAGGATATATAACTGTAACGAAGGAAACGTTGGCTCAAGCGTGTATATATGTATATATGTATGTATAGGTAGCGAGCATGCTGTAGAAGTACAGTGCTAGGCCGTGTTCTGGGCTTCTGTGGATCGCCTTAACGTATCGTTTCTCGATGGTTACACGGGGGGGAAACGCGGTGGTAGGAATTTCAAATGGTCGGTAGGGGACGACATTTTTTTATCGTGCACTAGCACGTGCCCGTTGCTCCCGCCAGGTCAGGCTCATGCTACTTTTTCCAACGAAATGGAAGATTTGTGTCGACGATGAAACCGTGTTAATAGACCCGTACAGAACCCTAACGCTGTTCACGCGTCTTCGTAAAAAGCAGCCACAGTACATATACCGGGAGAATCTTTTCCCAGTATTTTACGACTCGTTCGCTCGGTGTGGTCAAACGCCCGACTACGATCGTTTGGAGTGGGGGGGCAGCCGGGACCCAGGGACTGTTTGTGTATAAGATTTTTATTTGCTCTTCACGAATTTACAACGGTAAACTCACTTGTGTTATTTCCCATAGATAAAACACTTTTTCAACAGAAATTTTGTCGATCGATAAATACCGTAAAATTTACTTTCCCTTTTTTTCAAATTTGCCGCCAAATCTCGTACTTTTCGAAACTACAGGTTATTCTTTTTATTTTACACTTTTTTCACGTTCACATCTTTCATCCTTTGCGACGCGTCGTAAAATTATTATTGTTGTTACAGAATCGTTACAAAAATGCGTTTTTACGTTGCTTGCATTTTTACTGCACGTTAAGTGGTGGATCGAGCCATATTTGACCGCGAGCAAGGTACCAACTGTCCCCTTTCAAAGTTTCCCGTAACGTTCGTTTCTGCGGTTCTATAGTGTATTCGCGGTAATCTGCTGTGTAACGCGACGGTAGCGATACCTACAGGAAGAGGAAGGAAGCAATTATCCGAAAAATGATTTCCAGCTTGAACATAGACGGATATATGGTTTCAGTCCCACACACACATATATGGGGCCTTGACCGTGATCGTTTTCGAAAGTTCGTCCCTTTTCTGTCGGCCGTAGAATCGGCCACAAGATTAAGAGTTTCCGCTGGCGAGAAGAATTTTAAAAGCAGTGGGAGAGAAACTCCTCCCTGAATGCACCGTCGCGTCGCGTCGTCGTGGTCGTCGAATTTCCTTCTTTCGCCGCTGACGACACACTTTGTCACGCACGCCGATTGTGCCCCGACATTCATCTCGTTCCGTTGGCACACACGAGGCCGTGGAATCGTTCGCCCGTTCCTCCTCAGTTCAATTTGCGGGCGAGGATGTCGAAACTTCCCGCGCTTTCTCCGTCCGACGAAACCTTGAGCTTCGTCACCGGCGTCGAACAAGGATGCACGCATTATCGCGAACTCCGCGCTGAAAAATTCTTCGTTTCGAAAATTATTCAAATTGCTACCTTTAACCCTCCTAACCGTGTTCCCCCTTTGGTAACAGACGTTGAATCTCTTTCTGGTTTGTCATTAAAAACGGTTCGTTCTTGCGAATGTGAATATGTAACGGTACAATTACAAAATGAACAATCTCTCGATAAATAAATTATCGTGTTCCAAGTTTTGGCTAACCAATGACGAGTTAAGAGGTTGAACAAGAAAGACGAAGAAACACGACTACGTGGTAACGATTTAGTAGCATGTCTGTTCTACTTATTACGTAGAACGAACCTAACCTAACTTATAATATAGAACGAACTTAACCTAGCTAAAATATACCATCTCTATACAAGACGTTCCTTCCGTGTATAATAAATAAATAAATACTCATCTCGTAAAGTATCGGGTGTTTGTACTAACACAGCTACCGAGGAAGTTTCATCTAAATAGAAGAGCACAGCACTTCACACGGTTCTCTCCGGCAGACAGTTGTCGTTCGACGTCGAATAGACTGGAGAAAACACGACGTGTTCCCGAATGAACTTCATCTTTTGTGTATTTCTCGTTGAAATCTTGTCCATAAAGGAAGGAAAACAGGAGGAAATCGGTAGTAAAGCAGATGAATAGTGGTAGTGGTGGTAATATAGTAGCGACCCGTGGAGAGGACGGTGGTTGTTGCCTTTGTTGGCCACCGAAGCAGCTGCCGACCCACACCGGGTCTCTCTTTCCGTTCTCATACTCGAAACTCGATCGACACTTAAGCCTCGCAGGAAGAAGAGGGAGAGAGTGAAGTAGAGAATACGCGAGGTAGACGATGAATATCGTCGAGAAGAAAAAGAAAGAGGTCCAAAAGAGAGGATTGAATGGGCAAGGGAGTGAGAGAGAGAGAGAGAGAAAGAATGGGTCGGCGACCGTCGACGATAAATTTCGACGAGCAAGAGAGAGAACCTAACCTTTTACCATCGGTTGAGAACCACTGGAGGGCCAACGTGCCCCCGCCTAGCAGATGTTTACAGCGCGTTGGCTGAAATGAGCGGTTTTTCTCGTTTTTTATTTATTCTGTCTGCCATGTGCACTGACTACCCTCGCGCAAGAGGTCGCTCGCCTCCCGAACCGCCCTTCGCTATCTCCACGAACTTTGTTTCTTCTTTTACGAGTACCGAAGAGTGGCTGGGCCCTCGTCGTGTGCACGCGGCTCCTCGAAGAATCTCCGAATGCGTAATTTCCGTCGGCTTATCCCGTAATTTATCGTCGCGGGTTTCTCGATTCGCCGTGATTCCATCGCTGCTGCGACCGCGCATGATTCAATTGCGCGGCGTAACGCGTGACAGGGGCACGCTGGGTTAGCCAACCAGTACCTAACCTCCAATTTACACACGGTTAATTGCTGTCGTGTAAATCGAGATTAAATGTTTTTTGCGGGGAAGAAAAAGGGATGTAGAACGTATATTGTAAACATTTATTTTTTAACACTAGTTTTACGGACATTTCTTATATTTATCTATCTCTACGATCAAATTGAAGCGTGAACGAAACCGCAGATTTTCTTTAGTACGTTGACTGCCACGTTGGTCACCTGTGATCGGAGATGGTTTCCTCGATGGGTGGTCCATCCTTGGTCCTATTCTTTTTTCGCTCTTTGTCAATGACAGAGGTCGGACTGTCAGCTGGCACTTTTCCCCGACGACTGTACTGTCGTCCTCATGGAGCACCAAAGTACCAGTGGGCAGACTCCAAGCTTTCATTGATTCTATTCTGGAGATCTTCGCCACCTGGAAGCTTGTCACTAACTTATCCTCTTCGCGAGAAGACCTAGTCTTGCTTCCCAGAAAAATAAACTTCGGATAAGTGACCACAGGACGAGATGGAGAGACACCGTCGAAGACGCGTCACTAAACCCTTAAAGCCTTTGTATCCTCCCTCCCCTTCAATGAAAATTTTCTTCTGGCCTCCTGCGCGAAACATACAAATCTGACGTGGCAGTTATCTTATAAACGAAACTACGTGATACTACATATTTACATAAAATTTACAGCGAGCCTAAGTGATGCGAGAGAATTGTAAAACGGTTTCTCTAATTTTCCCCGTGAAATTCGAAATTTGTCAAAATCAATCGTCACCGTAAACCTAGCGTTAACAACAACAAAGTCGTATCTAACGAGTGTGTAAACAAACATAACGCACACCGTTAAGGTGGATTCTAACGTACGCGAAGGTGTGCACAGTCTGTGCAAGTGAAGTTCCCGTTGAAGTGGCTCAAAGCAGGGCGTGAATCGACGTACGTTGAAGCGGTCCGCGGCTAAGATGCGAATTTCATTGAACGCAATTATGCATACCGCATAATTTCGCGTGCGCACAGTCCGAGGCGGCGGCAGCCGGTGGATTCTTTCGGAATCGAGGCCCCCGTCACGAGTTACAGCTCGGCCGCGAAATATTATTCTCCGATAAAAAGAGGGAAAAAACAGAGAAAAAAGTGCGAGCAGCGACGCGCATGTATAATTATATACGTGTAGTAATACGCGCGCACGCGGTCTCCTGTGGTAATTGCGTTCTTCTGCATCTACTCGAAAGCGAGTGTGCACGACCTTGAATTAAATTATGCTGCACGCGACTTTTATTACATTCCCATTCAAATGACATCCGCTAATAGGGACGTCAAACTTCACCGTAGGTCAGGCGACCGCGGGTTTCGTCGTGTCTAGCACAACTTCGGTTGAGAAAGTATGCTTCGTTCCTATCTGCTGGTTCTCGATTTTAATTTCGAAGTGTACATGCTCTGCTCGTCCGATGGACGAACGTTACTTCAACGCTCGATTCTCGAGAGTTACCGCGCTTTCCTAGTAACTTAATTGCAGAAATATCGTAAACTTCTTCGTTTCCAATAAATAGGTATTATGAAAAAAATCTCTGCCTTTCGCTACATTTTCGTTCTTTGTATTCGACCAATTTGGAAATTAATATCGCAATGACCCATTGAGCGACGCTTTGCTCAGGTAGAAACCCGAGGCAGTCGGTCTGGATCTTGCGTCTGCCGAACCGTGTCCTTCGTACACGAAGATTTATTTAAACGTTAAAGTAGCAAGAATAACTTTCTGTGCCAACAAAAAAATTGTTTATGATACTTGAACCTTCCTCGGTGGAATATTCAAAAAGATCAGATCCGTACGATTGATAACTCCGGACGTAAGAATTCATTTCGGTGGTGAGGTTAATGCCGAAAGCAACGAAACTTAGCTGTTCTTCGTCTGAACCGAATAATCTTCCATCGAAAAAGGTTCACTTTTTTCTCAATTGTCCATCAGTCGATCGATTTATCGGGACACACTGTCTACGGTCAGGTCTGTGGGGCAACAACGAGAATCTCGTGGATCCTGCGAGACAGGATGAGATAGAATTTCGCCCCCGTAGGGCGTTCTCGAGTGGCCTCTCCGATCGGAAGTGGAAAATGTCTTTGTTTGTTGCACACTATCCTGGCCGCGGCCAATACTCGAGGATACACCAAGGGGGCATATCGAATATCCACCGAGAACGACGTGCACACGAGCGGACGGCGAGGGTTCATTTAACCTCTCTCTCCTCTCTTCGTATTCGTCGCTTTTCTTCTTTCCTCCACCGGTGGCCTTCCTTCTCCACCACCTCTTCCTTTGTCAGACCTTTGTCCCGTCTCCTTTCTTTTCCTCTCTTTATCCTGGGAAGAGGAGGAGGACGTATAGTAGCGGCCGTTGGAGTGCGTCGTAGCGCAGCCATAGTATATACCAGGAGTTCCTCCTCTCATCTACGTATAGAGCCGGGCTTGGCGAAATTCCACCACGATAGAGGAACGTCACGCGTCGTATGCAACGATTATTCGTCTGTAAACGAGCGATTCCCTTGCAAAACGTCTCTGCGTGCGATGCTTTTCCAAGTGTATCGTGTACAAGTAGAGAATGGACTAGAGTAGCCGATCTTTGCTGCTCCTTTTTCTTTTTTTTCCCTTACAGTACAGCACTTGTTACGTTCCGTTTGGTAGCAGAAGTATTGTGTTAGCTATCGAACACTTCTAACGTATACGTGGTATAAGCTTCGATTTTCTTTTTAGCAACATGTGTACAGATATAGGTGTACATAGATAGGGAGAGACGATGCATCGAAGGTATGCGTGTTTTTGTACCGTTAATCGTCGAAACGTCGCATGAAAGATCGCGATTCCACGGCACACGTTATTATCGAGTTTCCTCGCCACGCATTATTTCATGCGTAAAAGCGGCCACGGGACCTGGCGGCGCTTTATGGAAAGAGTACAAAGAAGTGTTATTCGAGCATCGAGCAAACCTCCTCGGTCTCTCCACACACTCTCTCTTTCTCTCTTTTTTCCTTTTTCTTATTCTCCTGCTTATTTTTTTCGCTGTTCCCTCTGTTCGTACGTACAACGGTGCACATCCTTTCCACGATGCAGCACGCACGAGTATCCGATTATTCGAAGACCGCACACGTCCCGGGAGGAAGTGGTTCGCAACCGAACCACCTACACTTTGATGCAACGCGCGTGTAGCACGTATAGAGGAGAGAACGTATGCAACGGAGTAAGCATATGCACGAACACAGACGACGACTACTTGAAGAGTCTCTCTCTCGCTCCATTTGGCCAATCCGCGTCCCGTACACTCGGCTCGCAACAATGCACCCGACGTGGCACTTCCGTCCGGACGAGGAAAGCGTCGCCTCGGTTGCGGCTGTCAGTCGAACCGTTCCCGCCGATCGACACCATGGAATTCGACCGTGGAAATCTTCCAACTGGGCTCTGGGTAACCCCTTAGTTTCGGCACCTGTGCCAGCTTTGCGCGCTTTGAAACGAGGCGCTTTCGGTTTTTAGGTCCACTTCTGGGGAGTTTGGAATTATTGTCGGTGAGAATTTTTTTTAGGAAAGATTGAAAATTTTTAGTATTGAAATTTGTTGACGTGAAAAATCTGGGATTTTAGATCGATGGGAAATCAGAGAAAAGTTTGAAATTATTATCCGTGAGAATTTTTTAAGGAAGATTGAACATTTCTGAGTTGAGAAATTTTGTAATATTAAAATTTGTCGGTATGAAAAATCTGGGACTTTAGATCGATGAGAAATTAGAGAAAAATGTGCAACGATTGTAGGTCAAAATTTTTTAAGAAATATTCAAAACTTTTGAGTTGAGAAATTTTTTAGTATTGTAATCTGTGGAAATGACAAATCTGGGATTTTAGATTGATGGGAAAACAGAGAAAAGTTTGCAACGATTACCCGTGAGAATTTTTTAAGAAAGATTGAAAATTCTTGACTTGAGAAATTTTGTAATATTAAAATTTGTTGAAATGAAAAATCTTGGATTTTGGGTAGATGGGAAATCAGAAAATTTTGAAACGACAATCCCTAAGAGTTTTTAAGAAAGCTAGAAAATGTTGTATTTAATTTTGCACTACTAAAATCTATAAAAATGAGGTAGAATTTAAATTTCGGGAAATTTAATCCATGGGAAATTTTTTTAGAAGAATTTGTGTGAGGAGTTTTACACGTTTGGTGGAAAAAGTTTGAAATGACAATACCTGTGACAATTTCTAAGTCGATATATTGAAACGAGGTAAAATTCGATTTTAAAACGATGGGAAAATTGGAATTCTGCACGCGAATGAAGATGGTAGATACTTAAGTAGAATGAATGGCATCTGTAAAGAAATTAATTTCGTTATTTCATCGATTAAGAAATTGTTGTAAAATGGAAGGCATAGTAAATATAAAGTATAATGGCGGCATAAATATGGCCATTTCGTATGCAAAGAAGGAAACGATAATAAATGTTACGGTAGTGTTATCAGCTGTGCTATCAGGAATCGGTGAAACGTTATCGGTAAGTTGTTAGGTCGATACAAGTGGTTCACATGTAATCGATTTCTCTTGAAGTTCATGGAAAAACTGGTTCCACGTTGATGTTACATCATGTTGACATTAATTAGCGGCGAGTTAATTGTGCCCTCTATTTTTATCGTTTCTTAAGGATTCGAGTTAAAAAGGAGTTCAAGAAATACAGGTTCATTACGCTCGGAAGTTGTTGAACCTGTAGTCATTTTTTTATTTAATTATTTACTCTATTACAGTATTTATTATTGTAAATGAAACAGCAATATATCATTACTGCGATTGCGCTTCAATTCTTATTTAATGATACCAGTAAAACTGGTAGAAAAAAACGAAGATTACCCTCCGAGCAAAGAAATTTCTTTTTTATTCGCTCTGAGAAAAAAAAAAACTAATAAATCGCTGAATCGAGTACTTGATCAATTTTTATTTAATAGTAACCAGTAAAACAGGTAACAAAAAAAGAAGAAAAGAGTTACCCTCTAAGCGAAGAAATTTCTTTTTCATTCGCTCCAGAAAAAACAAGAAAAATTAATAAATCCCTGAACTGAGTACTTGATCATGCCCGACTTACCCATCGATTCAAACCGTCTTAATTACACACCTTTTTATACTACACAATTAATCTCGCATATTATTCAAGAATTTCCCATATAAGTAGAATCGGGCTGAAACGAAGTAAACCTGTAGCCACAACCAATCAGCCTGAAAACAGAAACTCGAAGGCAGCAGCATCAGTTGGTGATAAAAAACGGACACCTACGTACTAAACGATCCTAATTACCCGATGCACCGATGACAAGGTCCCGTATCTAGCGAACGTTGCTCCGGATTCAGAGCATTCGAGACGGTGAGCGCTGATGGCAGCGATGCAAAAACCGCCGACAGAAACGCGGGTAGACCTCACGCGGTGATTTCCGGCGAAGCTGCGCGAATGAATTTTCTCGCTGCTCAAGGAAAAACCTCGACCTCGCTCCACGGGCCGACCTTTCCATCCTGGGCGAGAACCGTGTGAATGTCGAGCGTGTGGTAGCAACCAGCCGCGTATATGCAAGCGAGTGAGCGAACAAACCAGCACCAGTATGAGAGAGAGAGAGAAAGAACGTGGTGAGCCTTCGTAGTACGTCGAACTGTGACGTAGTCGGCGGTGCGTGTCCTAGGTCAAGATTCAAGACTGTGTCTACTGCTCTCTGCTCGACCGTTTCTTTCTAGCCGAGGCTGCTGGAGGAAGGCTTCATCCTTTCGCCTTCGTTCAACCGTGTGTATGCGTGTGCTCTTCGACTGGTCTCTCCTCTACAAGTCTCGCTCTCCTTTTATACACTCACACACGTTCAACGATTGAACATCGAGAGGAGAGTACCTTGCTCTCCCGCTCGTTCGCCAGCTTTCTTTCGGTCTTTCCGATTGCTTTTCGTTACTTCTCTCTCTGTCTCTCTTGTGTATTGTACGTACACTCTTTACCTCTGTTTTTCTTCACATCCTCTCGTTCCTGTATTCGCTCTGGGTCCCTTTATCCTTCGTGTAAGGCTCGTCAGTCCACTCTCGATCTCGAAGAGGCAAATCGTGTCCCAAAGTTTTTTACCTGGACCGAGTTTAATGAAATTATACGGACCACGGGATCGAACGTTCTCTCTCTCCCCTTCTTTATCCTGGTATCGGCAGAAGGATGGTCTGCTGCGAAAGCGCGCCCGTTCCGTGTTAGCCGGCCTTTAAAACACCGCCGTGAGGAGTTTTATGTGTACGCCGGCGCAAGGCAGCGGACGCGCGCGCGTTACGCGCCGTTCTTTTTGGTAGTGTGTCATCGGGACGCGAACCTGTCTCTATCCCTCTGTCTTTCGAGCGAGCGGGCGCGCGCGCGCGGCGTTTTTGATTGCCCCACGATGAGCTCGAGGCGTTCGAGGTTTAATCGAGATTCGCCTTGCGGTCGGACGCTTTCGCGTTCCTTGCCCCCTTTCGCGGTTTCGACTTTCGGTCTTGCAAAATCTTTGGCCCACCGAATCTGAACCTTATGCTCTTCGCCATATTTCTTCTCCTTCTGCGTTCTTCTTTTTGTTTTATCGGTCGTGGTACGTAACGTCAGTTGAATTATGCGTAAAACGTTTTTTAAGGAATGCCTGTGGAATGGTAGAATTAGATTACAGCTGCGGTTGTAATCGATACAGTGATATTATGTAGTATGCAATGTATGTAAAATTTCCATTTTTTCGGGCTTAGTACGCCGCCTTTAGTTTGTCAGATGCGTCGAAGGAAAATACATCTGTGATTTTTTCCCTTTCTTATGCCAGATGACAAACTTGTCTTTTTTAACCCTTTCGTGAGCAAATAATTTTTTTTAATAATTTGCGTACTGCGAAAGGGGGCATCTTTTCAACTCCTTTGGGGCCAAATAATTTTTTCCAAGAATTTCCAATGCACGCTAAATTCAGATCATTTTTTGTCGACTATTCAAGCGGGAAGGGTTAACCCTTTGCGATCGGTGCCGCCATAGTGGCGGCATTTCAATTTTGTTCTAGAAATCGGTGTCGCCGCTATGGCGGCATGATCTTTGTTTTGTCAAGTATCATACTTTGGAAAATTACAAAAATTAAAACGTTTTATTTTTATGCACTATAACTAGTATGTATTAAACAAAATGTATCAGTTTCAAAATATTCTGTTTTTCAATATCCTTATATATATAATAAATCAACTATGCAAAAATAACTTTAAAAATCTAAATTTGCTCCGACTAGCTGATAGTCCCAACCAGAGAAATGTGCCGATCGCAAAGGGTTAAAAGACGAGACAGATATCCCAAGAATAAAATCGAGTAATCGGTTGAATTTGTTGGGAAAACCTACTCGATGATGCTAAAAAGTTTCAACTACCGCACGAATGACACGTTCATTAAAAGTATTCGACTATCTGAAGCACTATTGGTAACTCTGCTTGTTTTCAACGAATCTGTCGAGTACCCCAAAGAGCACTACAATTAAAGCACAGAAAGTTCCTCGGTGTTAACAATCTTATTCCCCTGTGTGGAGTAGCCTAGACCATTAATATTCCTACTAGAAACTTCGACACAAGCCTGTTTATTTAAAGAAATTCCCTAATACATCACACCAAGGCTGTCCCATCTTCGAAATATCCATTTCTTCTTACGAAATCCATCTTTCGAATCGTCCTTTTCTCGAGCAAACAGCGAACTGAACCTTCCAAAAAAAGAATATCGTCCAATCCATCAATGGAGTGCACAAAGTGGACACACGTAAACAGAAACGTTCGTATCGTCGCTCGAACGTGTAACGGTGGAAAAAGAGTCATGCTCGTGCATAGCACGTGTGTTGGACGGCAACGTGTAACGCGTTAAGGCTGTTACGCAATCGCAAAAGTCGCGGAAAGGGAAAGCGGTGACAGCGGCGGTGCGGCGGTCTAACGAGAGCGCGCGAGCTAATTCGAAAGATACGCGCGAGAAGGGAAGGGAAGACGAATCGCAACACGGCACTGACCCACTTCCGTCTGCCTAACGCCGGCTTTCCTGGCCGCTAGAAAAACGCGGGAACCGCCGCGCCTTTGTTCGTGCCGCGCGATAATTAACACGCGGCGACAAGGTGAATTACGCGATCTCCTCGAGCAAAAGCGCGGAAACAGAAACGCGGAGAAAAAGTGTCGGTTCCGTGGCTTTTCCTATCCGCGAACCGCCTTGCTCCAGATAACTTTCTTCGCGTTGCATAATCCTGCTCGCCTTATCGTACCCCTTTTGCTTCCAACGTATCGAGAACGGAGGGAAAACACTGGCGTTGGTCACGTTTACTGCAATTATTGTAAATAAGGATGGTTGTGAATCTTCTTACTGTTGCGAACGATTTGTAGTCGTGCTGTAATCGAGAAATGCTCGTTACGCGATAAGCGCGACTGATAGTTAATCGTCGAAATTTGTACACGATTGGAATAACAACAACGATGAAAATATTTGACATATTGCTCTGATTCATTGTAGCATTCTTACGCAGAAGAAATGCTTAAGAACTTTTTTATTCCCACCTATTTGGCAATATTGGGAAATAACGAAGACTCAATGCGGTGTCGTAAGACGCTTGATGTAATTGAAGTTTGAATATAAATTCATCGATGAAATAGAGAGGTTGAATAAAATAGTTCGAACACCTTCCAAAAATGTTCTACCGTGCGTATGTACGCAGATAAATATCGTAATCAGCGTTCTGTGTACGTTCAACAAATAGCCGGTGCCACGGCGAAACTGATAAAGTCGCGGTCAGTTGCAATTATTCCGCGGAGAAATTCTGCGCCGCATTGTAGGTAGGTGGAGTGTCTATACACGTAACGCGATCGGTATTAAGTCTACCCAGAACATAACGCACCACTCTTTTCTTTACCGGCGTGCTCGTGAATAAAATAAAGTTCGGGGACTCTCTCTCCCCTTCGGACTGGTTGCCTCGCAATTTATTCGACCAGTATCCCCGGGGTCTTCCCTCTCTCTCTCCCTCACTCTTTGTCGCTGGAACGTTTAAAAAGCGAGCAGGAAACATTGGAAGAGACGGTCGGAGTCGTTCCGCGGGCGAAACGAGGCCCTTCGACGAATAAATTCTGATTTTATATTCGGTTGGAAATCAGATTACGCTAAACGCCTTGCCTAACGACGTCGCCTATATCGCGTGGCCCGTTAACGAGGCTACGAGAGCCGCGGAGAGGATAAAAGGAGGCGCGGCGTAGCCTCGATTCATCGTTAATTGTTAGCGGGACACTAACTATGTTAAAGCTCACGCCGTTGCGCCACGTGATTCGGTTTCTCATCGGACATAACCACGGGCTACTTTGTCACGGTCTGTTGTCGCTTGGAAAAATTGATAGAGTTCTTCGTAATACTTTGTGAGGTATAGTCGGTGGAAGAGAAATTATGTAGCGGGACCGAATTGATACGGCGACACTCGGAATTGGTACGAGATATTTCAAATTTTTGGATTGGGATGAAACAAAGTGAAAGTATACTTTATATTCTCAGGTTTCTTAAGCTCGAATGTGTAAATTTTGTCGCCTGATCTGATATTTCTTCCACCGACTATACGTATTCTAGCTTGGAAATTAGAAGGACCAATCGGTTCGTCGTTCAAGAAATTTTATTCGTCGGGCTTAATCACGTGGAATAATTCTCAGGTAACCCATTTTACCCCGTACCATTCGAAACGCTGTTCAAACAGAAAATTTACTTAACCACTTAGCGTCTCTCCCACCGTCGAAACGATTATCGTGCGATTCGGACGGTAAATGGAGCAATTCATGGAAAAGCAAAGACCTACCAGATAAAGGAATGTGTTAAACACACAGCATCGAGGAGAAACCGATGCCTCGAAGCATCGGTATACCTTGGTTTCTTCCAAATTCCACAATTAACGCACAAAAATGGCCCGCGTTCCGGGTACCCGTTTCTGCTTCCCGGAACGGCTGGCCGATTTATGAAACGCCGAACAGGAGGAGAAGAAGAAGAAGAAGAAGGAAGGTTCAAGAATCTTTCTCTCCGCGTACACCGGTATAAATCATGGGACACAGTCTCCTCTCGGTCGGCGTTCGGCGCCGAAAAGGGGAAAGACGATCGTGACGAACGACGGACGCACCGGGCCCCGTGTCGAAATTTCACGCGTCTGTTCTCCTTTTTCCCCCGTGAACGCGACCCGCGTGTTCAGGATACGGCGCCGCGACCAACAGAGAGGTGAAATGATAACGACTCCTAATAGGCTGCGAGAGAAGAGAGATCCTTCTTTACGCTGTATCCTGTACACGTGTGTGTATATCTGTGCCTGTGTGCACAAGTTGTGCGCGATCCTCGTAGACAAAGAGGTCGCGGACCAGTGAAAGAGGTTCTCAAACTGGTCGCGAAACGGCCTGCTGGGCCTGGTTCTCGCGCGTTTCGTTCCTTTGTCCGGTCTTTTGAAGAGCCGCCACGAAGGAGAGCAGCTCTCCTTGAGACAAAGCGCACGCTGCTGCCTCCTCCTGTGGAAGCGTCTCGTGTGCCCCTCCCCTCCATTCCTCCGCTTCTTCTCCAACGTGTTCACCATTGCTCTCCCACTTTCTGTCGGTTCACCA
>NW_017100174.1:1288952-1289266 GCF_001263275.1 Habropoda laboriosa
CTATTATTATGTTTTTGCAATCTATTTGTGTCTGCATCCTCTGGCTTTTTATTTCCTCCTCCTCCTCCATCTTCTTCGTTGTCGTCGTCTTCGTCGCCGTAGTAGTAGTCCTCTTCTTCTTCTTTTTCGTCGTCATTTCTCTGGACGATGCAGAGTCGACGTCCTCCTACCGAACCTCCCTCGCACACAACACCACCGGCCTGGTGGCCGCAGGTGCATCTCTCTCTCTTTGGAGGTGCTCGGACTCGAGGTCCGAACACGGCGCACCTGCGACACACCGTGGCCCTACCGATCTTTTGTCAACGTCACCGTGA
>NW_017100174.1:1289297-1333181 GCF_001263275.1 Habropoda laboriosa
ATAAAAATGCAGCTTAATTGGAGGCGATAAGGGGGTCGCGAGACGCCTCTGCTTCCTCACGGCGGACAGGTGTCCGGGGTAATTAAGTCGATTCGAAGATGGTATCGCTCGCCGGTCGTTTTTCTTCCGGTTCCCCTCGGAGAATCGTGACGTTTCGGGTAATGGTGTACTCGGGGAAACTCGCGAGCATGAGAATTATTGTGCGACTGTATTTAACTCTCCGTGCAGCACTGCCAGACCGTGTTTAAAATGTGAAGTACGAGGTGCAGTCTGTGAGAAACCGTAGTTTCACGTTAGATGTGTATCAGGCTCGTTCATTGCGTGTCACTGGTTACCGCGATGGCGATGAACGTGTTAATACGATCGATCAGAGTAGTAACGGGATGATCTCGAGGGAGTTGTGTAGCTCGATGTTACAAAATGTTTCAAAGGAGAAAGCGACAAATCGTGTAGAGGAGGTAGAACGACGAGAGGCTTCTTTCGCTTATATAGAGTTTGTACGTTGCTTCGGCAAGACGAGAGTTTATGGGATTATTCCATGACGAGGGTACTGGAAGGTGTCCCGCGGACCTGACCTCATCTACCCTGGTCCCAAAGGGACTGCACGAGAAACGAGCGTGTACCTGTATTTCACCAAGCTTTACGAACGCTTCGTAACGTTTATGTGGAATGGTGAAATGGCCAGTTCTGTTGCGGCGGCTAGTCACCGGAGCTAGACTTGATCTAAACTGGAAATATTCTTCCGGCGTGCGAGGGCAGTCTGTGAACTTGTCCTCGAGCGCCGTGTGAAATATGGCGGCTGTGTATAACGAACGGTAAAAAAGTCCAGTCGATGATATCGAATGTGCTGACATGTGTGTTATTATTACGTTCAGTTCAAACGCTGAAAAATGCAAATGTTAATTGTTAATTTGTAATTCGAATTTTTTTTTCAATTTCTAATCAGTCACAAATCGCGATCGCTTCAAGTGATTAGTTCAGTGTTGAGAAATTCTTCGTCAATCGTGGCGAACGGAATGTTTTAATTTAAAAAACCATTTTCATTTCTACAATTACACTGAAAAACGATTTTCATTCCTTCCTGAAAAATCACGATCTAATGGCAGGTAAAAGGCAAGAAAAGGAAATTCATTTATTCCTGAAAAATCCGTCATTTCGACGTAAGATAAAAAAATTTCATTGTTCGATTAAGAAAATTGGAGCAACATAACCTAACCTAACCTGAAACGCTTCGATCGGTACTTATCAGTTTCTGCAACGATCCACGATATATAAATAATTTCCTTATCCACATTTGCCTAAGCTAAACCAAAAATTCAGTACACACAGGAACCCGTGGACAATGCGTGTCGTTGTTCGCACGTTTCGCGTCGTGGCTTGGCGCGCGTATCAGACATTGCCGCGACGGCGCTATATAGCAGCAATAGCGTCGCGAACGAACCATCGTCGCCGCGTTCCGTGGAAGAGAATTCCTGCGGCAAGAACACGTACGCGCGCGTGCACCGCGCCGCGGGGTAGAATCATCCTGACTCTTGCGGACAACGGCGGCGTGCGTATGCCACTTCCTGCCGATGACTGAAAGGCTTGGAAAGCTTGAAAAAAATTAGGTGGCGTATTCGCCATGACGCGGCCGGTCATTGGCTGCGCGATGATGCCAGAGGACGAAGGAACGGAAGGTGTCCGGATCGTGCGTTGAATTCGAAAGCCCCTCCAACTCCTCCGCCTGTCTCTTTCTCTTATTCCCTATATACGCGTCTTTTGCGGAACGTTCGGCTCCGATTTCTGAGAAGCTCCGAGAGGAGAGGCTGATTTACAACGAGAGTAACAGAGTGTACGTACATTTCAGCGTGCTTCAGCTCGTTATCCGGCCACTTAACAACGCGTTAATCTAAACCCGTTCTGGCGACGAACGAGTCCGATCCTCCTCCTTCTTCTCTTCCTCTCCTCCTCCTCCTCCTGTATTTTCCCGTAAGCCGTGGGGATAAAACATTTAATACACGAGCTCTCTCCGTTTCATCGTAAACCGACGATTAATTTATCGATCGGGCGAAGCGCAATCAACGAATTGATATCTGTTATTATTATACCAGCCCCGATCACTTCTGATCGGCGTCGTTAAGCCGTTTCTTATGCTCGCGCGTATTATTAGAAACATCCGAGTCCCGTTTCGGTCCGCGACTCTCCGTGGATAGGCCGCACGTTACACACGTGCCCGTCGTACGTACTTTACTATAGGAGGCCGCCATGCGGTTTCACGGCGCGGCGCACCGTGCGAAAAACCAACCCGAACAAACGTAGCCAGCCGCCACACAGCGTACACCTTCCCAGGCTGAAATTATGATCCCTATCTACTCGTACCTTCTCTCTCTTTCTGTGTCGTGGTTCGAGCGTAGGTGGTACGAAATGACGGTGGTGGTGTTGCACGGGGACTGAAAAGAAAGCAAAGGCGAAAATCCAGAGCCTAGCCGAGAGAGCTCGTTTTATCCGAGTCTCTCTTATCTTCTCACAACAATCCTTGCTATCAGAGTGCCCTTTCCGTCTACGCGATATCACACCTAGCCAACTTGTAACCTCGTTGTCTCTCTCTTTTCTCTTGTTTGTCGTCGTTTTCGAAAACGTTCCTTCACCTGGTTCCACTCTCTGCTGCACCGGGTGTTGGCTGCACCTAGTAGCGCGAACCAGGCGAAACGACACGAAGAGGGGAAAGATCGGTTCGGCTGAGCACCACTGGGCCGTCGAATCGTTGAACCACGGAGTGGTTCAGTGGCTCCAAGGCCGGCGGAAACCACGGGTGGGATGTGCGGGGCAGAACGGCCCTTCTTCGACTGGAATCCTCTCTCCTGCGCAACACACGCCTTCCGTCGTCCTCTTCTTCGTGGCCAGCCTTCGTTCGCCTCGAGAAGAATAAGACGATGCCGACGATCACGAGGATGCCGTGGAGAGTCTCGGGAACGAGCAACGATAACCCGTACCGGGAGGAGCATTTACATCGTTAGATTGGCTGTCTACGGGACGGAAAGTCATGGATCCACGTCACACGCATGTTCCCCTCGTTGTTAAGAGTTTGTCGTCGTGGTTGTCGTTGTCTGGCAGGCTAGCAGTTCTTCTCGAATTCGCGGATCGCCGACGCCGCCGCGTCTTTGACCTGCCACGAGGAGTAGTTGGAGCGGCTATGCTCGCAAAAAGCGCAACGAGGACTCGTCTTCTTCTTCTTGCGGTCGCTGTCCCTCCACTCTCTCTCTCTCTGTCCAGTCTGCGAGCTGGAATCGCGACTTGTACGCGGGGACGTGTGCATTATAGATTCATAGTTCCATGGAAATTTTTATATACGGTGTTCCGTTTCGGTGTAATTCGGTGGCTTTTGGAAAGTTGCTTTAAGATAGGACATGGGTATGTTGAAGTATAGCAGCTTTGAGGAATTCGTGTTCAACACTCTGATTATATTTGACCGCCGTTTATATTTTCAGTTGGAAGATGAGGGTTCGTAATTTGTATCGAAGCAAGCGTGTGTGTTACGCTAGATACTGAATTCTTCGATATCTCGGGAATATAGTCTGAACAGAATTACTTGGCCGCTCAAGGTCAACTTTTCGACTATAGTCTTGTAGAATGCTGCTGCATATTTGAACTATTTTTAACAGTGTATAACAATAATTCCTGGATTTAGACTACAAAAACCTTTGATTTATGCATTCAAATTTAAAAAGAACATTTAAACATTCAGACATTCAGCAGAGTTGATATCATGCTATTCTTTTCACAGTCCTCCATTGCATTATGATAAATTATCAAAGTCAGCAACCGGAAACTTTTGTTACACACTGTATATCTAATACCCGACATCGTGTATAATTAACCCAGTACCAAATAACGTGTCTTTGTACGCCCAATTAATTTCAAATAGACAGAAAATTAACCTCTGACCTTATAATATGGAACGCCATTTGTGGAGTACATTGTGGTCAAACTGAGAATTAATTCCGACACACTAATTATCCCAATTCTAATTGATAAAATCCAAAAAGTACCTCACTACACAAATAATCAAAATGTAGATACGCATAACTACCAAAAAGAAAATACCAACGTATAGGGGCGTTAAATCTCGTCGAATCGGGGAGCGATGCAAAATAATTCAATCTAGGGGAATCCCACGGCTCGTAGGCTCAGAAAATGCCCCGGTGGATTCGAGCGTGCGTCGCGCGCCACACTCTGTATGGGTCGTTCTGGTTTCTCCGTGGTGTTGTCGCCCCCATCGCGGCGCGATAAAGCGATTCGTGTGCGTACACTCCGCGCAGTGGCTTTGTGTGGCTGCTGCCTCTTTCTCGTTCGGTGGAGAGGACCGTCTTTTAGATTCCGGTACGTTGGTTCGTCGCCACGCCACGCGGACCGCGCTTTTTCCCCGGTTCTCGTTCGTCTTTGTCCGGCCGGGGGCCCATTTTAGGAATGAAATTTGCGAGATTATCGCTGGCCCACCCTCCACGGCTGCGTCAGATCCGCGCCGGAGGAATTCGGGGAATCCCACGGGCGAGAGAGCAGCGCGCACGCTCGCCTCTCGCGACTTTCATTCGGAATTTTGGCTACCGATTACTGCCCCTCCTATAACGTTGCAACGCGAGATTCCGAGCGACTGGAGCCGCGGTATTTTACTTTGCTCTTGTGCACCGTGTTTGGGGGTGTTTAGGATACTCTGTTAAGATTGTAGAGGAGGGATAACGTGCTCGAATGGAATTTGGGGAAATTTTGGGTACACTTTTTTTTACAGGTACATTTTTTTTAAAGGTACATTCTTTACATTCATAAAATGTCTACTGCTAATTTAATTGTTTTCATAACGATTTATACCTATAATATTTATGAGATTTATTAAAATTTTTATTTTCTCTTTAATTGGAGGCACTGAATTGTGCTCTTTTAACAAGTCCCTCGGAAAGAGTAACAGTATCCATAAAGGAGTTATTCAATTTATACACGTCGATACATCGTACATAATACCTAATTGCGTTACTTAGTACGCAAAAAATGGCCGGAGATTCATTAATACCTCATCTCACAGGATTTGCATCCTTGCATTATTAGTCTGGAGATATCTACAAATATCGCCGAACGATTGTGTGCCAGTTTTGGTTGACCCATGAGAGAACAGAGGGATGTATTAACCCATTTCCACTCATGGATGCGTTCTGCCTTGGCATTATTACTTTCCGTCAAACTGCCGTGCAACTTTTCCCCCGCATTATTTCGACAATTTTTTATCCATTTAAAATCGCACGATTACCAGTACATGCATAATAGTCGTTCGTAACACAGTTTTCGGTGAAATTTCCTGTCGGAAAATATCGTACAACGGTTAGGGTGGATACAGGCGATAATTACAGCCCCGTTGATTATTCCCTGTAAATTATTTCGGTAATAGAACACGCCAACGGGCTACATCTGCACCGCGTGCGTAAATAAATAGTAACAAAGTTTGAATAATAGAATTGGTCGGCCGCTGACGCGACCTAGTCTCCATTCACGACCGCCAATCGATATCGCGGAACCGCGTCAGAACGAAATACGCGATTTATTACATCACAAACACGGCAATGAATGAAATTTCACCGAATGAAGAATCGGCCCTCTCTTTGAAGTATACACTGATAATTTCCGTAGAACTTATATACAGGGTGGTCCGTTATAACTTCCAAAATATGCGTTGCACGAAAGAATGTTATATACAAAAGTTACATGGTTTAAAAGGTTACACTATGTAGTGCGTTAATTTTTTTTATAGGTGGAGGCGTTAACCTTATACCTGTGATATAAGGTTGAATCTCCAACTTGATATTACGTGAAGAAAATTTTCAAGTAATAAAGTGAAATTACTCGTTAGCTATTAGGTTTAGGGCTAATAACGGTCCATACTTTTTTACTTACAATTCGATACTCTACCATATTTTGGTATAAAAAGTATAGCATTCTGTTTAAAAAAGCAAAGTTGACCTTCAAATCTCCGAAACGCCTCCACCTATAAAAACAATTAACGCACTACGTAGTGTACCCTTTTAAACCATGTAACTTTTGTATATAACATTCTTTCGTGCAACGTATATTTTGGAAGTTATAACGTTGCGTGGACCACCCTGTATATATACGTAGGATTACCATATTTTTTCATCGTCAAACTGTGGCAGTTACAAAAAAAGGGTCAGAAAGAACATTTTTTGGAAAAGAATACTTTTATTGGAATAATTAAAAAATTACATAGAGTAAAGAATAAAATGGTAATTAAAAGTATAGCAACGATGTATTAGGGATTAAGTGAAATTTTGAAGAAATGTTTCATTATCCTTAATTTGTTCGTAGAATTCAGAAAACACTTTAGAGCTACATTAGAGTAAGTTCGTGCCGAAGGCGAAAAATATTCGAACGAAAATCCAAGGAAATTTTCTGAACAAAAATAGGAAAAAGTTGTGGAATGAGAAAGCGGTTACGATTTGTTTTACCAAATTTAAAGGTTCGTTGGAAGTGTTATTCTAAATTATCAAATTCATACGGTAATGATTAAAAGCTTGAATATTGAAAATCAAGGAATCAAAAAACCGGGACAAGGGATGAAAACCGAAACGTATGGTAACCATGCGCGTGCACCATTTACCAGAGTCATTGTTTCGTTGAACGGGATCGACGCGAAACGTCCCTAGATCATTATGCATCAGTCAGCGTCATTAACGTTTCTCGTTGCGAAATGTCGCTGGTGACACGTAAATCCTTGACGGTTGCATTTTTTATCCATCGGTTTTCTCGAAAGTACCAACGACATTTGCCGTGTCTCGTGAAGAATTTCTCGGGAGATTATGCACGCCTTTGGGGAACCACAGTCACTCTCTCTCTCCCTCTTTCTCTTCTCTCTGTTTCGGTATTCTTGGACGATACGACGCTTGCTCTGCCTTCTTCCAGCTCGTTGTTGGTCGCCATGCTCTCCGGGAGGCGCAGACTACTTTGTCAAAATATTCCCCGCGGAGGTCCGTTCAGAGAATTCACGAAGATCGATGCTGGTTCTATTCACCTGAACCAGAGACCCTCTATCGTTTCATTCAGTCTCGAATTCTATTGAGATGCTGCACCGAAATGGTCGAATACCGTTGAATACGATTTCCTCGGCGATCCTAATGAGGATCGTGGGGCGACAAATTAACCTTTGCTCGAGATCTTCAACGTCTTGGTGACATCCAAGGTATTCGAGGGTTAATAGGTAGCCCTTTGGAAGAGAACTGTTTCTGCCAAGTTTCAGTTCTTTAACTTTATTCGCGGGATTTGTTGTAGACGGAAATGTGATTGGCGGAAAAATTTGAATTTTTTCAGAAAGTGGCAAACAGGAGTTATAAATTTGTAACTTTTGATGCGTCATTGTTAAATAATTAAAACGTCAAATTATTCCCCTGATAAATACGCCGGATGAATCTCAAAAAGTGTCAAACTAAAGAATTGTTTCTTTCATTCTAATTGTTTGTCTATTATTATTTAAGAACAGAAGAAAAACTTCAAATAATTTTTCGAGTAGCGCATCACTGTTAAAAAGTCAGAACCACAAATTTACTAAAGTTATCAAACTATTCCTCAAACAAACACACAGAACGTCTCACAAAAAAACCACCCAGAAAAAATGAGAATAGAAAGTAGTATCTCTGAAAGGCAAAAATATTCTCACGGAGAGATAGTTGTTATTTCACAATGGAGAGCTTAGCATACCACAAGCTCTATCGCGCCCCGCTCGAGAGACCGTTTTTTCCACCGAAATACTAGTCTAAGAATCTAATAATCTGGATTCTGGCGTATAGGAGCTGGCCGGTCGACCTCGTGGACGACCCATCGATCGTTGGCTTTTACGCGAGTGCATCGTCGCGGTCGCTGTTGGCGCGGCCATTGAATCGATAGTCGCGACATAAATACAGCCGCTGATACGGAGCCGAAGAAGGTATTTTCACGCGTGACGCGATGCACACGGCGGCGGCGTCCAGCCGACGTCGTCGTCGTTGGTTTGCCCCGCGCCACCACGGGCAGGCGTGGTTTTCTCGGTGCACGAAGAGACCAGGTAATTTGTCTGGATCCGTGGTAGAGTGGACGACGAGCCGTCGATCCGAGCTGGCTTTATACGAGCGAGCGAGCAGCACTCGCGTGTACGAATGTTTACGTCGGTCAAAAGCGAGGCCCGCGACGACGTGTGGTTTCGCAAGGAATTCAAGGATTAACGCGTTCAAGGCTTTGCCTCCGTGTGGCCACACACCACTGTGATTCACAGAACACACTCTCGTCTTTCGCGAATCTATTCCGTCGATCGAGCCTCGATCGAGACAGACAGACGAAATTTCACACGGCACTTTTTACATTCGTTTCTTGCCCACCTTTTGACGGTCGTCGGATTATTCTATAGGCAGGTCGCGGTAATGAGAATCGAGTTTGGCAAAATGGTAGTTACGCAGGTTGAACGAAGGAATTCAGATTCTTTATGTCGTTACGGTGGGTAAAATTGAGGTTCTAAATCAAGGAGAGCAAATGGTTCGTTTCACTTTTGTTTTCCTTCTTTTTATCTTTGTGACGTTTCTTTTCTTTTTTGGGTCGGTTGCTTTAAATTCGGTTAAGGTCTCACCGATTTGTTTGTGTGCGTGTTGAGAAAGGAAAGTGTACGTGCCGCGACGCTGTCTAACAGTTGTTTGACAAGATAAATGGATTGATATAATGCAGGAGTGTATAGTCGGCGGTTTGGTGAATTATTTGTTTGGAAAGATGGTGTCAGTCGTAGGAAAATAAAGATGAGGATGGTTTTAGAGGTTTTCAGGATTTTTCGGAAGGTTAATAAATTCCGGCCGATTTGTGAGTGGAAATATTTCATTTTGATATATCGAAGCTTGGAAAATATTCTAATTTGACGAATCAACGTAATTTCGTAATTTGAAATCACTTAATACTTTTGCTAAAAACAATATCGAAATTTCTCAAATGTTCAACGTTTACGAAGCAACAGAATTTCATTACAACGATAATTCGCAACTATCTCAAACCACATTGTCAGCTGATTGGATAGCTCTGATTAGATTGATATTCAATTCTCTCACACTATCCGAAGAAACGTTGTTCCATGATTTTGTCAGATAGAATAAATCGTCGTTTAACTTCACACTGTTAATATTCCTGACACAACACACTCTGTTCAGCAATCTTAGACATCTATTCAATTGCAATTTGTTGGTAATACGTTAAGAAACACAAAGGCGCCATAGAATTTCCATTCACCTTACGTAACACGTGCGATCTTCAAATTTATCGCACACGTGACCCGCCAGTCAAGCCGTTTATCCAAGCCAATCCCCTAATTATTTCGTGCGCGGTATAAATTTCCAACGGATTCCAGGCTGATTAATTCACTCATACATTTTAATCCCACCGCCGAACGTCAGTCAGTCTCTGTTCAGCTCACGCTCTCGCGGCAGAAAATCCCGCGAGGTTTCTGTTCGCGCGCGCGGAGGTTAGAGTCGCGTGACGCGAGAACGAGAACGTCGTCGTCGCGGCATGTCGGAGAAAATCGTTGAAGCTAACCGTCATCGCCAAAACATCCGGTGCAGTCTGCAGCTGCAATTCGCAAGAGTGTGCCGTCGAAGCTTGTGTGTGGATCACGACGAAAATTACGCCCGAGAGCTGTTCGTTCGTTCGTTCGTTCGTTCGTTCTCGCTTTGCACGGTTTCGCCGCGAATTTTTCATTTAGACCCCGAAATAAGAGTGTTCTGTTTACAAAAAATCATGGTGCAACGGTCTCTCTCTCTCTCTGTCTCTCTTTCGAGAAACGTTCCTTGGGAGATTCTCTAATTTTAGCCGAAAGGATACGAGCCGGTCCTTTCACGAGAAACGTCTACCCGAACGTGTACGGTAGCCTTTTAACACTTTCACTAACGAAGGAGTATGAGCACGAAGTTAATTTAATCGGTGGAAAAAAGTGACAAATTATCGGGGTTTTGTGGGATCTTTTTTTTTTTGGAATTTTAAATAGTCAAAGATAGACTTCTTTTCTGGGTGAAAATTGCTTGTGTGCTTGTCGACGAGTTGAAAGTGTTTTAACGTGTACACTGAAAGTGTTGAATGTTTTGTTGGGATCGCTGTGCATTCAAGGTACACGAAAATTTTTAGAAAAAGATTGGGAAATGTGGAGAATTTTTTGACGAACTTTTTGTCGTTTGAATTAGCAATCGAGATATGGTTGAAAATATCGTGAAGACGGTGACGAGATTATTAGCGGCATTATCGCGGTGGTTTTGATCGATACAAAAAGCTTATCAAACTCGTGCAATCAAATTTTCACCGCACGCACTCTTCCTCCAGGAAATGATCCTTCATTCTGGAAGAATTTCTCAGGGGCGGGGGAGGGCAGAGATCTGTTTGTAATTACCATCGCATTACCATGATATTACCGTGAAACATCGCTAATATCTGCTATCGCTGAATAGCAAAATTCAATTAAGCTGAATTAAGTTTTGTTGTCTCGAGTGTAAATTTGTTTTATTATTATTGAGAACGCTTTTCCATTATCTCCGATTACTTAATTTCGTATAAATTACACTCTACCTGCGCTCAAGCCGTATCCGCTTCGTGCGAACAGGGGAAGAAAGGAAAATAACGTTATATCAACGTGTCAAGAATGCAAATTAATCGTCGTTTCCCCTAATTAACCATCCTAATAGAATTTCCTCGTTCGGAGATTCAAACCTCCAGTAAAATACTCTAAAAGAGAAACATACGCGTAACGTGTTAAATACCACTCGAACCGCGTTACCTCTCCGAGCAGCCAGTGCACGATAAAAATGAAGGAAGAGAATTGCCTGGACGCATGGTCGATCGTGCTCACTTTTTGCCCGACACGATCGACGAAGCCTTTGGAAACGCGTCTGTGTAATCGAGCGACTTCCGTTCCCTCCCTTCCAGACAACCGTACTACAACGAAAAAGAGAAAAAAAGGAAGAAGAAGAATTGAAATGAACCAGTCGAACGGAAGAAAATTCACGAATTTTCCAGACACGAAAAACCGTTCCGTGTGTACGTATCCCTCTGTCCTCGTAATTCCCGACGAATTTTCTCCTCTTTGTCCTGGCCCCCAGGTATACAGATTCAATTGTGCCCGGTTGACAGACGAAATTGGCCAAACCTGAGATCTCGAGGATCTGGAGGTCTCTCTTTTCAGGTATTTATCCCTGCCCCGGCAGCACGGTGGCTGCCTTTAGAAAAATCGTCGGACAAAGAGTGCCTCCTCTTGGTGGCGCGCAACGGTATAACGCTTTTGTAGGCTTGAGGAACGGGCCGCGTACAATTGGCCACGATGATTTCGAGCGTGCAGCTTGCCAAAATAAAATTACCCAACGAAGAAAGAGAAAGAGAGAGAGAGAGAGTGCTTCCAGTCATGGGACAAGGAGCGTTTCGATACGTGGACATATACGCTCGTTTCGGTTTTGCTTCGGCGAACGAAGGGAAAAGAAGGGCTTCCAGTCATGGGACAAGAAGCGTTTCGATACGTGGACATATACGCTCGTTTCGGTTTTGCTTCGGCGAACGAAGGGAAAAGAAGGAGGAAGAAGAAGAAGTTCCATCGTCGAGCAATCCGTTTGAAAGCCATCTTTAGGCAAGCTTTAAATCACTCGTTTGGCTGTACAATGCCCCAGAAAATCCGGTAATCTCCAACTATTGGGATTGCATTGTTGCTAGATCGGCCCCCGGGATTTTCTACTGTAATTGTTTACTGCAGATTCACTGGTAGCCGGGATTATACCAGCTTACGCGTATTTATCGTTACTTCCGCCAATACGTGCGGTTTAATAACGTGGAATCAATTGGGAAATTGGCTGGAGTAGAGGTGGTGGTTTAGGTTCGTTGGTAATTGTGTGTCGGGAGGATTAGAAGCAGCGGCTTTTTGATTTATGTCGGAGGAATTTTGTTGGTTAAGGTTGCAGGAAGATCGGTTGCTCGAGGAAAATTGCTCGTTAGGATACGTACTGTGGCTTCGGTAGAGGAAGGGCTTCGCGTATTAAGCTCTTCCTGTGTTTCTAAATTACTTGAAAATTAATCTACTTAATTTATTCTCGTATTATTTTTAGGTGATCATACGTGTTTGGGATAAGTTGGATTAATTTTTCATCCTAGTCGAAGTACAGTCTGTGTGGAAAGTACGATTCGATGTAACAAAGATTTCATCGTACGTTTGTCCATTGAACGATAAAAATTACCAACTTTCCCCTCGAGGAAATAAATCCTCAGGTATTCTTCCCGCCTCCTCTAATCTAATATACATTTACATTGTCGAAAATGCTCCCCGAACGATCCCTTAACAGGTCAAAACTCCGCCTCTAGTCTCACGACGTCCACTTACGCCCACACGAATTTTCTTTAGTTCACTCTAGCTTTCGGGCCGCTAGTTTGGGGCTCGGGTTCGACAAAAGGGAGCAAACTTTCGGTGTCTGGAAAGAAGTTCCCATGGAAACGGTGGCATTGGACGAGGTACACGGTGTGTTGGCTAATTTTTTCCTTGGAGCCACCACACTGGCACGAGCATGCACCGAACGAATATCGATCGACACGCGTGCGTTGTTCGAAGGGTAAGAAAAATGGAGAGGGTGGCGGTTGGAGGCCGATGACTGTGGAAAGCCGACCCTCGTTCTAGAAAATGTCGAGGTTGCCGCACTCGCACGAAATCGTGTGCTCGAAGGCCCCTTCGTGAAAGTGACGACGGATATCGGGGTGATTATCGTTCCGAGTTTATCGACGAACGAATAGAAAGATGGAAAAATTTCGTCGGGTTTGATAAATCGTATTTTTTTACTGGTAGAACGTATATACGTTATGTTTTTTACAGGAGGAATAAATTAAGACACTGGAAGTATTGCTTGGGTCAAAAATGACCCGTTGGTAATTTTCCAAACGTGAATTTTTGTGACTAAAGTATGATTAAAAAATTAGGTTAGCGTCGATGCGAATAGAGCATACGCATGCAGAAAATTACAAACTATAATATTAGCATCGAATTTTAATATTTTTGAAAAGTTGTTAATGGGTCACTTTTGACCCGATCGATTTTTCTAGTGTTGATGTATTAAACAGATTTAGAATAAACGACTTATTTTGGTACAACAGTGTTCTATCTCTTGTATTGCGATTTAGTGTGTAATTTTTGCGTTCGTTCACGATAAAGTAAAAATGGACAGTTTCTTTTGTTCGCAATTTTAAATAATATTTCTGCTGTTTGGAACAGAGTTCGAGCAGAATTAAAAATGTATAATTAATGTTTGCATAAAGAGGAAAAGAGCTTTTCACGAGTTTTAAGTGTCTATATGCATAGATTAATTTACATTCCATTCGGGTTAATTCATTTTTCCATCTCGTGGAAAAAAATTCTCGTGTCCGTTCGCGGATGTTAATGACAAAGTTCACAACGCTTCTTTAACTTTCCTTTCAACCTTAAAATAAGCTGAAAGCCTCGCTGCTTTAGATTCAAACTTCGCAAAGGGTGAGAAGTGACATCGGATTTCACGAGTTCCTTTTTATCGTTTCGAAGTATCGCATCGCTGATAATAATCTTCGTGCATACAAGAAGTAAACTTGTGCGCACAATTCAGTTTCATATTTTACACTAACCAAGTGCACATGGTCAACACTTCGAACACATTTTCACAACAAACAATTTTATTCACGTTTATCCTAAAAATTTGACTATCAAAATTGGACATTCTATTAAAAAAAAAACAATTAACTTCCAGATCTCCTCTGTGCCTCTCTCTCTCTGTAAAGAAACTATTACCACCATGTTATGTCATTTTTTCAACTATACAACTTTACCAAGTAGTTTTCGTTCATCACTTAAAATACCAAAACTAAAAGGAGATAATTGAGACGAACACAGTGTGTGTAACACCCTGCACATCGACCATACAACTTTACTAAAAAAATACCATTCATTTATTACTCAAAATAAAAATACTCGGAAGTGAAAATGCTTCCACTTATCACTCAGATAATTGAAACGAACACAGTTCGTGTAACACCCAGTACATCGAATCACAAACTAACTCGAATCTGCTTACACTAATGGCGTCTAAGAATACCTTCATTCATCTGCTCGAACTTTTAACGCAATCACTCCCCAGTAACAGCACGACCCTTCCCTGTCAATCAGTTCTCTCACCGATACAATAAGAAACCAAAAAAAAAAAAAATGAAACAAGAAGAAACGTCGATAGTCGAGTTTGAAGATTCGTCGTTTGCCTCCGATGGCTGCACACGCGGTCACTCTCTCCTCTCTCCTCCTCTCCCCGTATAATGGATCGAGTGAATGGAAAGAACAATGAAAACACTACGTCACGGCGGCTTATCGTACGCGAGAGAGATACTCGGGGCGGCCCGTGCGAACAGCCGCGCGCGATTTCACGACGTGGTCGCAGCCCAGGCGTCCTGCACAAACAATCATCAATTAATTATTGACCGTGAACCGACGCCGGGGGGACGTTAATCATTGAGACGCAATTACGAGACACGCGTGTGCATATCTCTGCCGCAGTTGCAATTCGGACTATCTCTCGCCCGTTATCCCGTACTCTGCCCGCCCGGCGAATCTAGGCTACTCTCGTGTTTACACTGTAAGAACGATCGTGCTTTTTGGAAAATATACCTAAGTGTTTCGGATAAACAGCGATTGCTCGGTCGTTTCTAGACTCTTCTGCGGCTCGACGATTAAGGAAGTTAGGTCGAGATTCTACGTATGTTTGCTCGTGCACGGTTTTAATCGTAATCAAGAGTGATGCGCAGTTCGGAGAATGCGCCGACGCTTTTATTTTTTTTCACTGCGTGTGTCTTTATTCTGGTTAGATTGCGAGGTGTTGACGCGTATGTCGGTTTTTGTTGGGATTCCTGTGGTCGTTAATGTGTTCGGTATTAGTTGAGCTGGTGTTTTTGTTAATTTGCATTGGAATGTTCGTTCGAGAAAAAGGTTGCTTAGAACTGACGTCTTAGATATTCTGCGTTACTCGGTTTCGTTGTACAGGGTGTTTAAAAAATATTTTAGCATTTATCCGAAGAATTGTGCAATTGTGAGGACTGCTTGAAGAAGTTTTTAGGAATGTGTTTATTACAATAGTGAATAAATAGACTATTTGAAGACAAAATACACGTGCTAATAGGACACACTGTGTTTCTCTAAAAAAAAAATTAAAATAACTTCCATACAAGTGTGAACATACTTGGAATCATTCTGCAAATACAAATTTAGCATTCCTCCAATTCTTTCACCCAGATATACTTTCTCACGCCGGCAACTCGCCAGGCGGTCGAATCAACAATTTAATTTAAATATAACTCATAAATCTTTGTAGAGGCGGTAAGGTTCCAAACGTTACTCTAATAATACGCAAATGTATTGTAACTCGAAGATCCCCATTCAGCGCAGACCCTACAAAAGGTTAGTCACCCCTTCCACGAACGAACGAACGGAACCAGTACTACGACTTAATTTAAGTCGTCCAACCCTTCCTTCTCACACAAAACGAGTTTCCTCTGCACAAAATTTCCTCCTCGGTTCTCATGATCCGACCAAACCCATCGTCTTTCTCTCCATATCGATCCACGATTCCCCTGCAGGCTCTCTCTCCTCTATATCTGGGTTATATAGCCCGACGAAGCCGGATTCTTTCTCAGCTGTTCGATCACAAACGAACACGAAAAACCGTCGCGGACTGGACGTATTGTATAATGATCGGTGATGTATAGTCGACCAGGATGATTCACTGTTAGGTCAATACCTTTGGCACGAAGAACACCGGCCGTTGTTACACGAGAGAGAGAGAGAGAGAGAGAGTGAGGGCTGTTTCTGCGAGTGATCGATAAGCCACGCGTGTCTCGAGTGTGCGTGCGCTCCGTGGAGGGATCGTCAGTTGGGGTTGACGACAACGAGGGTTGGGCCGTTGAAACGTTTCCCCGTCCCAAAACGAGCCTACCTCGCTTCAGCTGCCCAGCTCCCCATTTTCCACGATGAATTACGGCGAGCTGCTTCGTTTTTGTTCGAATCGTTCAATCTAGAAATTGGTCTTCGTATCTTTCGGTGTTTGCAGGGAAATTTGCATTTTTTGGGTAATTTGTCACTTGTGTTTGATTTATCGTCCAATTTGAAGGTTTATTTTGAAATTTTTTGATATTGGGTTAATTCACATTGTGAGAGAGTTGAATGTTTTGTTTTTTTTTTTTTTATAGTTTGTGGTGTATGGTTGGGTAAATTTGTCACTTGTTCTGATTTGTTGCAGGAAAGATACGATTTCGCACATTCTGAAATCGTTACCGCTAATTTCACTTGTGATAAAAGTTATCGCGGCTGGAATTATCGCGGTCTCCCCACTTCGTGGACACGATAAACGTGGAGGTTTGAATAAGAAATAGTAGCGGAATAGTTTTGTTCCGACAATAGTCGGTCGGTTCTTTTGTCGTAGGTTGCTTGGAACATACGTTCTGGTGTAAATATAGAAATTTTTATACTGTCCTTTTATTTGTGTTGGAAATATACGAAAATATATCGATACTCGAGAAATTAATATTTTAATCTTAGTTTCTTCATAAATTATTCCAAAAATAATAAAGAAAATTTTTAAAGTTTTATACTGTCATTTCATTCATTTTGAAGATGTACGAAAATATATCGGTACTCGAGAAATTAATACTTTAATCTTCAGAAATTTCATAAAGAAATAAAAAGTAAGACCAAAATTTAAAATAATTTTATTCTTTTTAAAACCTGCCCATGTATGAAATTATATTGACACTCAATTTCAATTTCCACATAAATTATTCCAAAAGTACTAAAAAATTTTTCTAAAGAAATAAGAAATTCTTCCATTCTCTCCTCCGTGAAAAAGATTCACCCGAATCTCGTTAGCACTATACCACAAACGTGAAAACCTAGAACCACTTGGAACCTCTGATTCGTATAAATTCCCCGGCAGAAACACGGGGGATCGATTCGATCGTGGCAATAAAACCCGCCAACGACGACGACGACGGAGACTCGGTTGGGGCGTCCCGTGCACGATCCTGTGCTGCAATTTATTGAAAAACCAAAGAGGTCTGGTATCGCCAGGAGGAGGAGGAGAGCGGTTTATCCGCGAAAAAGGATCCTCTGCCATTTCCATGGTTCGCGAACACGCGGGGGAGCGAATGTTAATGTGCTCGGGGCGAATAGTAAGAGAGTGAGTGGTATGTGGTTCGCTGCTTAAAGATTTCCCCGTGGCGCGTTTGTTCGCGCATCGATCCACCGCGGGAAAACGAGTTTCTACCAGTCTGTCGTTTCTCAAGCCTAGCCTTGCCGGCTTCTAAACCTCTCCCTACAGCTTTCTGGATGAGTCACGATGATAGTGCTTGAAAAAAAAAGAGGGACGCCACACGGCTTGCCGAGGAAAGCTAGTCTTCCTCGAACCTTCTCTCTCTCTCGTCCACTACCACTTACAAAAACCACCAACCACCCGTCTTCTCCCGTTTCTGACACACACAGAGGTTCCCTTGGTGTTGTGTTGTGTGCTCTCTATACTTTCCAAGTTGTATCACCGTTCCACCACGTTCCACGATAACACCCAAGCCTCGTCGCCCTGGTCGCGTTTCGCGAGGCAACCTAATGGCAACGTTCCGAGCGAGGCGGACGCAACGCTGAAGGAACGAGTCGCCGTCAGGTGGATAAGCGATAAGCCGGTGAATTTTCGTGGAATTCTGTTTGACTCGAGCAAACGACGCGTGAACCGAAGCAAAATTCTGTCTTTCGGAAGGAGATGTTTCGCCGAGGAATTTTTCTTGAGCGTTCCTTCGCTTCTTTGTGGATTTATACGGGGGAGATCTGAGAACGGTTTTCTCTGCTTTTTCGGAGAAGATGTTGGAATTTGTTGGAGTGTGCTTAGCTTTGCTGTGAGATAGATATGTTGAACCGTGGAGGCAGTTTTCGAATTTTTAATTACGTTTATTTTTCATTCTACAGGTATACAGATCTCTCCAAGCTGTCTGAATTTCGGAAAATCGACGAAAGTTGTGTCTCACACTTTTCCTTCCTTTCTGTTCATTTTTTAAGATAAAATCAAATTACCGATAAAATATTGATCGTTACTTAGCATGTACACTACCGGCCAGAAATTTGGAATCATCTGCCAATTTGCATCGATATTGAATCTGCTTACTAATTCTATATGGATCTGAAATTGATGTTGCGGAGATCAATAGCACTTTACCTCATTTCGATTGATTTCAATGATAAAAAATTCGTTAAGTGTTTCTCAAAAATTGCTAACTTTTTTCTCGAAATTTTCCTCTAACTTACAATGCACAGTGATTCCAAACATTTGGCCGGTGGTCTATGTCGTTAATTTACTTTCAGAGGCGACTGTGTGTCGGAGATAATTCTGCTCACGATAACGACGATGCATTTCGAATTGAGGAAAAATTCGTAATAAATCTGTTGTATACGTACCCTACGTTCTGCCCTTATTTCTAGAAGAAAACGGTGAAACGCTTACCATCTCCATTCACAAGAGAATAAGCACAGAGTCTCGTTTACACGTGAAATATACACACGCTTGCATCGCGCGCGGACGTTATTCTCGGCGGAACAATTTCCTTTTACGTGGGTCGTCATTCGACGTGTATTAAAAAAGAGGCGGCGCGAGCGGCCGGGGTTACAGTTTTTTTAAACGCGGAATCGAGTTTTACGGGTGACCCACATTTCAGAAGGTTTTTGTGGAGGAAAGTAAAAGGTATGGTTTATTTAGATGAACCTTTCACCTCGCGGTGCTTTGGCATTTTAAGGTTCGCCCCGCTTTTTTTCTCTTCTTCTTTTTTCCCTTCCTTCGGCATCCGCGGATGCGCCCCGTGTACTCGATGAATGGGACCCTCTACCGCCGCCGTATACTTAAGACGAGCGCCGCGCGTCCTCGACGGAGCGTAAACGGCGCGGTTCGTCGCAAAAGTTTCATCGAAACTCTCGCGTCGCGTGGGCCGCGTGTGTTTTGACGTGGAATTCGCCTCACCCACGCGACTCCGACTTTCTACGTTGCCGCACACTTTTCCTCAATTACTTCTAGAACGCCTATCGCCAGCCGGACGCGTTTGATAATCGCGCTCAGGTCAACGATACTTTCATTGATATCCTGAAAATCGAATCTGCCATGCGAAGGTCTTAGATTTCTTGTTTCGCGACTCGTTTCTTTTTTGATTGTTAAGGAAATTCGAGGACAGTTTACTCTAGAAGGGCCATTTTTCTACTGTATAATGCATACGTTGTTATGGAAGAATAATAAAAATTATGAGAATAAGAAGATCCTGCAATCCTGAAGATCAAATCTTGAAAGTTTCGATTTTCTTCGGAAATTTATTCCAGAACTGACACTTCTCTACATACATATACAGGGTGTCCACGATAAGTGCCGTTTAATCTAACTACCGAACGTTAGATGATAACACAGAAATGTAAGCAGACGTTTGTTATAATTTTTTACGTAGAACGACACTGTGAAAGAAAATTTCTTTTACCCCCGTGTTTTTTAAGTAGAATGCTATGTTTTTGTTTTGACATTACAAAAGTACAGAAGCAAAACAGTTCAGCGTATGACTTCGAAATGATCTTGTAGGCAATATTAGTCGCAAGGATGAAAAAGTTTTGAAACAGACCAGAATCGATATCTCGGTTACTTGTAAGCATTACTGTAGCCTGTTTGTGAAACGAACGGTTGATCGTCAGAGTAACTGTTTGTAAACAATGAAAGTTGCTTTACAGAAGTAATATCGATCTGCGGTGTTTCAAATGTTCTATTCTCCGACGAAGCAATTTTTTAAAGGGATCGCAGTGCTAATCTGTGTAACATGAATTACTGGTCCCAAAATGAAATATTAAATATAAAAATAAGTGTACGTTAGTAGTTAGAAGACGCCTAAATATCTTTCCAAATCGATGGATCGTGGACGTGGTGGACCAATAAATTGGCCGGCAAGGTCGCCAGATCTAACACCCATAGATCACTGTTTAAGGGGACGCGTAAGAGAAACAGTTTACAACCGACGACACGAGAAGACGTGAAAATAAGAATAATTAACGCATGGTGCCGCAATATCAAGAGAAACGATTGCAACCTCGATCAACCGTTCGTTTCGCAACAGACTGCAGCAATGTTTCAAGACCTGGAGGTGGACATTTTGAACAGTAAAAGACACGGGTAAATTAACAGAGATATCGATTCTGGTCTGTTTTGAAACTTTTCCGTCTTTGCGACTTTGGAACTCTTTTTTTCTAAAAAACAAAAATATAGCATTCCGTTTAAAAGAACACGAGATGACACGAAATTTTTGCACAGAAAATGATAATAAAAGTCGCCTTACAGTTTTGCCCTATCACTTACCGTTCGGTGGTTACGTTAAATATATAGCATAACTCGCGTTACGACGTTCTGCACAATGACATCCACAATAAGAATTACGAGAATAAAGAAAAACACTGAAATCGTGAAAATCGAATCCTCATTTTTCTCCTCAAAATTGCAAGACGACGCTTCTACGTAAGAAATTGCAATGAAAAAAAAAATAAAGAAGACACTTTACTCAACACTATTTATCCATACGATCAATTATCGTTTAGCCGAGCATACGACACTTTTACTTGAAACGTCTCCGCAGACCGGCTAAGTGGATAATCGTCTAATCCCTCTTCGTACCGTTGACACTCGATGATTTACATCCCGTATAAATCCATACACATTTCCGACAAATGATTCAACGGGCAGTCAACACCGGTTACCCTAAATAAATAACGAGCAATCTCATAAAATAGCACGTAAATACTCGTCACTCATTCGTCACGCGTTATACACGTAAGTGTACTTACTTACTTACATCCACGAGCAAATCGATCGAGAAGATCGCTCTTCTGTGGCGCGTCGTCTTCACAGCGACGTCCGTGACGCGCGGCTGGAATCGAGAGCAGCGCGTTTGCAAGCGAGAGAAGAAGAAGAAGAAGAGGAGGAGAAAAAAAAACGAGGCGGAGCACGCTTAAGACGAAAAGTTATTTGGAGCGCGAGGAATTGACGCGTTCTGCTCGGTAACGACGTTCCAGTTTTCGTAACGAGGCCCAGCATGTAAAGCACACCGCGCCGCTGTGCCGGCTCCAGTGAAAATCTCCATTATCTTGGCCGTAAACTTCAACAGCAGGTGCGCAGACCTGCTGAATTTCGTTCGATTCCTCCTCTCCTGGCTTTCGAACTTCGGGAACACACGCTTCTTGGCCGCATGCACGCCGTTATCCTTCGGCTGTTGCGGCCCCACGGCCAACAGATCTCCAGAGCTTACGGTCTGTCGCGTAAAGTGTGTGCATTCAATATCTTTGTTAAAAATTATACGTTCGAATGGAAGGTGTGCCGAACAAGCCATTATGCGCGAATTTAACGAGTGATTTTTGATTTCGGCCACTCTGTACTTATCTCTCGATGATGGAGAATATGCAACAGTGTGTAACCGAAGTTCTGGGAGTTTGATTGCAGAAACGTTCGATTTATATGCTGAAATTTTTTTTTCAATTTTAGTTTTTACAAATTTCACTTACTTGAAATATTCAGGTGTAAATATTCCTTTTTTTAATGTCTTTTATTCTGGCGTAGTACATTGTTAAACTTCTGTTGCTCTAATTAACGAAACTTGCATATGTGCAAATTTCTTTTTTTCAATTTCAAAGATTTTAGAAATTTCACTTTTCTCTTTACCGTCTTCCATTTCAGCATAGTAAATTATTAAACTTCTACTGCTCTAATTAACGAAACCTGCATACGTCAAAATTTCTTTTTTCAATTTCAAAGATTTTAGAAATTTTACTTATATTAACCCTTTGGCTACATTTGACGCATCAGAACGTCATGCATTTGTTTGGGCATAGTCGCACATGACGTTCTGATACGTCGTTGAAACTGAGACGAGATTTAACTAGTTCATTCTGGTTTATTTCGAAGTAATGCGTATCTGTTGCAACGGAACAAATAATTTCAGTATTTTGGTGAACCTTGTTTGGGATACACAACCCCATAATGGCAGAAATTTGATCAAAGTGATAGCGACAGTTTTAATGAAAGTAGTGATCTTGAACAATCTGATGAAGAATTTTTCAATGATCCTTTAAGCGATAGAGGGGAATTTCAAAATGAAAATGACGAAGAATATGTCGAACTAGAAAGTGATAACGATAGTGAAATTATTCCACGACGTAAAAGACGTACAAGATGCTTATCAAGCAGTGATAGTGAATCTTCTCGTGAAAAATTAGACGAATGGATTTGGGAAGAAAAGGAAAATGTTAAATGTTATTATAACCAGAGTTTATTTGTTTTAAGAGTATTTTGTAATACTAACTGCCTAAAGTTATTTCAATATTATGTAGGAGCATGTATAATGAATAATACGAAATAAATTAATTCTTGCTTTTACTTGTCCACAAAATTAAATGTGCTCCAAGTTCAAAAAAATTTTCAAATAAATGTGTACCCAATGGGTTAAACAAATATATTAAAGTGCAAGACGTCGTGCTTTTCTTTTCCACTGTCATGCACTCCGCGACAATAAATAATTAAACGACAAACCCAGCATACGTGAAGATTATTCCTCTGATTTTACGCAGCGTCTTTCACAAACACACTTCGATACGATATATTGTACAATTGTACAACGTGAGCATAAAAATGAATGAACAAGTTGTACGTATAATCCTCGCCATTGACGTCGGACCAGGAACGTGGCGATGTATACCTTACGGTTTAGTATTGTAAAATCGCCTCAAGGCTCTCGAACTTCGTTCCATCGTTTTCCTTCGCGTTCCTCCTCTCGTTTATTTCGAGTTCTCGCCGTCTCTCTTTCTCCTCTTCCACCACCACCATCGCAGCCACGGTGACTCCGTTGATAATCGTTATCGTGTCGCGTTGCACGCTTTTTTTTACTTCACGGCTCTCTCTTCATATACCGGGCGTTCGTCGAAATAATTAAAGCGACTCGAACGGACCGTGGCCTTGTCTCGTGGAAGGCCCCCCCTCGTCATCGATCTCCTTCCATTCTTCCATCGATCTTCTCTGGACGATTTCAGAAAAATATACCCAGTTTCGTGTTACGTAATTATACCCGTGACCTTATTTCGCGAATAAAGAACACCGGCGCGCTTGCTACCTGGCGAAGATCGAAATCTCGTTTACGTGGGTTTTATAGGGCCTTCTCGATGCCCACCTTCGATCCTTCCTTTTTCCAACGTCTCTCCGTCGAGTTTTGCTGAAATTTTGTAATCACTACGTGGGTACTTAATTAATAGTCTCTCTTGTTCGTTTTGAGTATGAAAGAAATTGGAAATAGTTGGGACAGTTCGAGTAGGTAAAGTGTGAAAACTGGAGAAAATGTTTTATAAAGAAGAGTGTAATATGTGATAAATATTTTGAAGTATAATTTTTATCTTAATAATATTGAAAATTATTTTCAAATGTAACTTTGTCTTAATATTTCTAAGGAAATATTTCAGAGTTTGAATAACGAACGATGTTGGTAACGGCCTTTAAATAATTTCGAATTTTTCATTGGAATAGGAAAAATGAATTCGATACGGATGATTAAAGTGTCTTGATCGATAGTTGCGTCTGATCATCGGTACAGCGGCGTATTTACCAGCTCGGGGATACTTTCCAAGTAAAATAAGCCGCGTATCTCGTTCTAAATCAGTGGGTCACGAGCAAAATCGTTGAATTCCGAGAATCGAACGATTTGCGAGGCGGGATTTTTGCCGAATCGTAGAGAAGTAGGTGAATCAAGTAGAGATCGCGATCTTGCTCGCAGAGGTCCCGTGGATGGCGTGTGCGTGCAGGTTTCGCAATGGTTGCGCGGTGCATGCATTATTTACGCGGTGAACTTAACGCAGATACTCTTTAGAAAGACGCTAGGACTTGCGAATCTCACGTACATCGTAAATTTTTCGCGAACAATATTCCATCATAAAATACTCCGTTATTAAAAAGCAAGAAAAAAGAGCTGCTAAAAATTGGTATGCAAATATTAGAGAAAAGTGTTGATTCGGTTTCGTCGTTCTTTGAAGTAATCTCACTACTGCTAATTATCATTTGTCATTGGATCATCCACGTGACAAATCTATGTATTCAACGTGATGTCCACGGCAAGAAGTAGCTATAATGCAGATTCTGAATTTCATTACCTTGACTGTGTAGTCAACGTTCTCTTTTACGATCCCATCACTTGGAATACTTCATAAACGTACATATCTCTGAGTAACGTACAACCTCCACGTGAGTTGTCTTACGAAGAACGTTTAATCAATGATCTAATCAGTTTGAAAAGTTTCTTTTCGAAAGGAAAGGTCCACGAAAAAATTCACGTCGAAAGCTCGAGAATGCTTGTTAACCCTTTCAGACTGAAAGTAGTAAGCAAAGTATGTGGCAAATTGTAAATTTCCAACCACGGATATTTAAAATTTAATTTCTTAAATTAGCAAGTGTGCGAGGAATGAAAATTAAGGACGAGATTAAGGTGGAAGTGGGGCAAAAATCTCCAGCAGTATAGTAGCTCGAGGAAATTTCCAAATAGGCGCCAATAAGAGTGAAAGGTGTTAAAGAGAAAGATAACTAACGAGGGGATAAAAATTCAACAACAAATCCGCCGTTAGTTTGCCGAACGACCCTCGTATTTTACTGTCCACCCTTCTTCGATACAAATTATCTTTGGCGCATGCCCTCCCCCAGATTTATTAGCGCAACGTTTCGAGGGCATAAATAACGAGCGTAGCAACGGCGAGAGAGACGCGAAAGTAATTAGTTATACCCATCGGTGGTTAAGGGGTCGAAACAGGAAATGCTAGTGGCGCGCGCGCGGGCATCGCAACTCTAGAGTCGGAGGCGCCCCCCGGCTTCGATTTTTTCGCACGATTATTTATGCGCCAAGTATCTCTCTCGGCTCTACCAACTCGAGAGAGAGAGAGAGAGAGAGAGACTCGGACTACAAACTTGGAGCAGTTGGAGACGAGCGCTGAGTCAACCGCGTCATGACGAGCTACGTCTGTTCGTTCCTTCGCCTCTTTCTTCTGTTCGCGTCATCTTCCTTTTCACACGCGCCTTCGTCATACGACCGGCATCATCGCGATCGTGTAGCTAATGGGAGGAATTTCACCAGGCGCAGAGCAGCCATTTTCCATTTCAAAGGGCATTCTTTGTCGTTCGTGAATTGCAGGGGTCGCTCTTCCCATTCGTCGAGACACTCGACCCTTTGATTTGTATCAAGACTGGGGAGATATTGATCCAAAAATTGTGTCCTTTTTAAATTGAAAATTTAAAAAATTGTTACAGTATTCTGACACAATTTTTAAACAATGTTTCGTTTCTTTTATTCAGTTTTGTTAGATTTTAGATCACTTAATCCTTTAACCCTTTGCGATCGGTGCCGCCATAGTGGCGGCATTTCAATTTTGTTCTAGAAATCGGTGTCGCCGTTATGGCGGCATGATCTTTGTTTTGTCAAGTATCATACTTTGGAAAATTACAAACATTAAAACGTTTTATTTTTATGCACTATAGAAGAAAAAGAGTTTCAAAATATTCTGTTTTTCAATATCCTTATATATATAATAAATCAACTATGCAAAAATAACTTTAAAAATCTAAATTTGCTCCGACTAGCTGGTAGTCCAACCAGAGAAATGTGCCGATCGCAAAGGGTTAATATATGTCACAAGTGAGAAAATATTTATCCAAAGATAGTCTTTTAAAATTGCGTATTCAATTTTTAAGCAAATTTCCGATTTTTGCATTTTCGTCAAATTGTCTCTTTTGTCTGCCTAAAATTTGAGGTAGCTGTCGTTGGATACGACTTCCAGGCACGGATAAACGGGACAGAGACGGTTCCACGGTGTGAACGAACATTGTTGTAAATTGCATTCGGGCTGTCACGGAGGATCGTCCTCGTGCTGGTCGCAGGAATTTCGTTTCTTTACATTGGGACCTCCTGCGTCTCGGAGACCTTGCGGAAATTAATTTCCACCGCCTTGTCTGTATCTTTTCTCCGACGATGGAAATTGCGTCGAATATAAGAAGTAACTTTTGTTCACGTCTTATAAATTTTCCGTATACCGTTGAACAAACGCGTGCGGTAAATCTCGTACGATACAAATGAAATTGTCGATAAGTGTGGAGATAAACTAAAAATCGTAGTTATGTTCCAACTATTATTCAAAATTTATTTTTTCTCGAAATTTATCGTTCTCGAAAAACGTATATACAGAGTGGGCCACGTGAAACAGCCCGCCTAATTATTCTTACTTATCTATTGCGGTACGAGAAGGGTGAATAACGTGGAACAAAAATTTGTTTATAAATTCCATTTTCTCTGTTTTTCTTTTCAAGGCCACCTAGATTTTTTTACATAAATGTATATACATATATTTCTTCTAAACATGAATAATAATGTGACCTCAGCCCTTACGCCAATATCCACAATTGTCTACTTTATCGTCCAATTTTACTAGTTTTCTGCTAACAAAATTCTAAACTTGAAGGAAATATGGCAAATAACAACGATCTTGCCGGATATTGAAATCCTGTACCAGGAAGATAAAATATTTCAAACGAGAAAACGTGCAATGTATCGACATAAGGGTTCAAAATAACCTCGAGCTTAAAAATTTTAAATCAACCACGAAACCTTTCATATTTTGCCATTTCTTCCATCGAACAAATTTTCCCTCCACCCTATTCATCCTTCGAAACAATTTAAATTACCTGTACCACCGTCACCAGAGAATACAATTAGGTGATCTGTTCCACCACCCGGTATATCATCGTACATCGTCTCTCGCAACTTCCCTACCGACACTCCACCAAAACCGTATTCCCAAACTGCGCATAACTCAATGCTTACGTGTTCCGTCCACCTTTCGAACCCGGTTTGACGAAAAACTTCCCGCAGACACAACGTTCACAGAAGGGAAACGCGTGAACGAGTACAGATAATCGAGGCGAGAATTCAGCGGGGGCACAGGTTCGCGGTGTTTTTGCCAGCCGGTAGCCATGTAAAACCGGCGATTAATCCAAAGTTGGCGGAATAACCCTGCCGCGTAAATTACACCGCGCTTTTTGTCCCAGGTTCAAACGTAAACTTGGCGTATACAAATTACACGCGGTTTTTGCACTCTCTATCCTTCTCTCTCTCTCTCTTTCAGGAAATCGCGTGCGTACGTTTTACGTGCATCGTATACCGGCTGTATACACCGACTTCCCCTCGTTCAGGTTACGCGCAGTTTCTCTAAGCCGAAGCATGCGATCACGGGAACGCATCTGAAGTCCTCCGCGATGCTTCTTCGCCCTGTGCTCTGGCTCACGCGTTACTTCTATACGGCGAGTTGCGATTCTCTCTCTTGCTCGCTCGCCTTGGAAGCTTCTTCTTGCGCTACAGAGAGGAGAGACACTTCTCCGTGGAATCGTCGTGGCTCGATTTATATCCGTAATTTCTATGTTTGTCGATCGCGTATAAGTCGCGCCGCGGTTTTTGCTCCGCGACACGAATACGCGCGGCGCATATTAACGCCAGATCCGGCGTGTTACGCGCGCTTCTTGCTCGCGCGGCTGATGAAGGGCCGCCTGAGATCGCTTATCGGCGACCGAGCTCCGTGGGATATTTGGAAATTTGACAAAAATTGCGAAAGTAGTTTTCAGTCATTCTTAGATGGGGTAATTGGTTTGGGTTTAGGTTCGGGTAGTTGGGTAATTTTTCAGGTGTACGAATTTCCTGTTTGCTCCGACGGAGACAGTATGAAATTTCGATTTCACGCGAGAGTGTATATTACGTGCACATATTGGTTTGCACAGGTCATGGAAGAGCTTAGATCATGGAAAAAGACGTTCGTCATCCAGCATTTATACGTCGGGGTTTGAGAATGCGCAATTTAATTATTTAAATTCGACGAAGATTGATGTAATGATGGATGCATTATGAAACGGCGCTGCTCAAATAATTAGAAAGTCATCCGTTACGAGTAACTTTACGACTCGGTGTCAATCAGCTATCCAATATCTTAAAAGCTCCCATACGCGTTATGTAAGTTAGATATCCTGGCGAAATATACTACCTGTTTAAACACACGTTCGACCTGTGTTTCGTTCCTATTGAAAATTTTGTTCCTACCGCTGTTATTGCCCTTTGCCGTATAACTTGGTAACCGTTCCGCGATATTTCCATTCATAGTAGCCTGAAGGATACACGTCAATCTTCGCAATATCTTCTCGTTAACCTCTCCAAGGATTTAGAGGGTTGAAAGCTCGCGTCGATTCACGCACCCCAAGGATGATACGTAAAAATTACAGAGAATAGACTCGGCTGACAAAGCAAAGGAGAGAGAGAGAGAGAGAGAGGAGAAAAAGAAAGCAGAGCACATAGAAGAGAAGCCAGGCATCATCTTTCGAACTTCCAGCGAAGCTCGCGTTCGAGAGTCGAGTTTCATCGACTTCTCGAGGTTTCCGAACCTTGAGAAAGCCCTGACGAAATAGGGGAGTACATTGTGAGCTGTGTAGAAGGGAAGGAGAAATCGCAGGAAGGAAGAGACGAAGAACGGAGAAAGTTGGCGAAAAATAAGATGAAGAGGGTGGAACCGGAGGGGTTGGCTAGCGTTTAAGCCGAAGTAGTAGGAGATTGGTCGCGTCACGTGCCATTTTATTTGCTCCCTCGGGAGCCAGATCTCATCTGTAGATAGAAAATGGCAAAGTGAGAGAGAGTGTGTGTGGTCCGGATCGATAAACAAGTTGAAACTCACCCCTTGACGATGGCGTGGTTTTTTGCATTCGAAACAGGCTACAGCTGAAGGCACAGCTGATGGGACATACCCATGAGTCTAGGGGTCGCGTTTTTCCCACCCTTCTTCCAGGTCAGGGGACAGTTTCGTTGACGTTCGGTTGCAATCGATTTATCCTGGCTTTGCGCCGCTGCTCTGGCCTAGCCTAACGTTGGCCGCACGCGGCTCAAAGAAAATAGTAGCATAGTTCCAAGTTTTCGTCCAAAACACTCGACTTCTTCGTCGAGAAATTATTTTCAGGGGCTAGTTCCGTAGAAAATTTATTTTCTCGAAAAAATTCCAAATGAAGTAACTCTAAATCATTCGGCAAACGCGAATATATTTACCGGTCGATAAATACCTCGCGACAGTGTAAACACGCCTGTACGATCTCCGAAGACGAGTCGCGCAGTTTCGTATATCAGTGGAAAAGATTTACAAGACAATCCACTCAACGAGCATATCCGTGGTCCCCCGCGTCGTGCGTTTCTTCGTTCCGGAGGAAAGCCGAGTGTCGAATACTCTCTATCGCGCGTGCGCCACCGCGACCGTTTTATATCCGTGGCAAATAATGAAAGGCTCTCTGGAGGCGGCTCTGAGGAGACACGTTAGTACGGGGCAAAAGCACAGAGAAGAAAATCTAATACGGCGTGGTAGTGGTGGTGGTACAATGCTGCTACCTGTTTTCTCGACAGGAGGACAGCAGAGGGAGAAAGAGAGAGAAGCACGCGTCTCCGCTCGTCCGGTCGAGAGAGGTTTGTGGTAGGTTGATCGACGAATGACTCACCACCCTTCGGTTTCTCTCGAGAACGATCGGGAGAGCCACTCGTTGGGCGGAGTGGCTTCCACGGTGGGCAGCACGTCCCATTATATCCGCCGTGGCTCATTAATATCGTGACATCCAATATCGTGTAATTATAACTGAACTGTTGTCCGCATAAGTCCCGTAGAGCGCGAGCGAGCTCTCCCGGTGAACCGATAATGAATCATCGGGCACACGGGTTAACCGTGCCTCGTTATTTTGCAACTTTCTTCCATATTGGTTTCAGCTTTAACTGCGCTCCTCAGCGCATACGATAATTGGCCGTCGCCGTTGGTGATGGTGCCGTGTATATACCCGTGGTGTGCTCGTGAAGCGAGAAACAATTTGACCGTGAATGGAGACAAGGAGGCTAGACGCGTTTGCCCCGCAACGTTTTCGAACCGGAGGATTATTCCAGGCATTTTGTGCTCTTACCTTCGTTCGAGATTGTACAGTGTAGTAGTATTTTATTAGGGTTCAAGTAACTTCTTCTTCTCTTCCGTGACACTAACGTGACACGTCGCAGGTGGACAATTAAAATTTCCGCGACAGTTCAACGACTTCGTCGTGAACGTTGGAAAAAATGACGATAGAAATTGTATTCGGACTCTCCCATCTTCGTCGGTCGAGTTTAATCGAATTTACCGGTCGCTCGATATTCACGGGCAGATGAAATATTCCGCAAGACTTCCGCCTCGATGAACAAATAAGCCACGCAAATGGTAATCGAATCCTATTTTGACGAGCACGACGTATATACTCAAGGTTGAGAAACCCATAGGGTCTGAATTCCCACTTCATGGTCAGAGAGGATAGGAGGGTATAGCAGGTAGACAGAGAGAAAGAGAGCTCCCCTAAGTGCTTTTTACTGGAACGTGGTTACCATATCGTCTTTGCACGGGCACTCGTGCGCATCCGCGAGTCCCTCTCGTCCGACGAACCGAGTGCCGCGTCCTTCGTTGCGGCGTGACCGAGCTGGCCATTTCCTCCGCGCCCTTTCCGACGACACGTAACACGTCCCCGCTGCTAGAAAATCAACGGTCTTTCGTAATCTGATTTTTCTATCGCGAGACCCCGACAACCGTGTGCGCGAGAGCGCTCACAAACACACGCATACAACTCGTGGTTTGTTGTGTGTGTCCAGAACGTTCTCTATGGAACGGAACACACGGTCGGCGTGGTAACATATCTCGTGGTTTGTTGTGTGTGTCCAGAACGTTCTCTATGGAACGGAACACACGGTCGGCGTGGTATCGGGCCGGATAGCGGACGTATCGAGCAGCACAAGCGGAGAAAGAGAGAGTGAGAGAGGTAGGGACGAGGAACGAGAAAAGAGGGACGGGCGGAGAGAAAGAGAAAGGGAGCGAGAGAGATGGACAGAGGCGTTTGCGAACGGGGAAGAAAGGGAGACGAAAGAAAGGCTGGTCGGGTTGGGACAGACGGAGAGAGAGAGGAAGAAAGAGTAGGAGGAGAATGAACGCAGTTGGGCGGCCGTGTCAGTGGAGTTCAATCTTAATATAGTGTGACCCCCACTGCCATTCGAGACACTGTCGGATGCAACTGCAGTTGCAGCGCGTGAGCGAGAGAAAGGGAAAAAAGACGCGATCTCCCCCTGTGTTGGATGAAGAAGGAACAGAGAGAATCGGTGGGGGGACGAAGAAGGCGAGAAAGAGAGGACCGCAGTGAACGGGTGCGTGCATTGCACCTTATTCCCCTGTCCGGCGAGTGAGCCTCGCTCGGTTATTTCAGAGACATCGGCCCCGAGAGAGCCGCGAATATATATATATGTACACATATTACACATGTACACGCGTATACGTATATATAGATGCACCTATAGATCGTGTATACACACACGTAGGAGAAGTGCATAGACGCGGTGGATAGCGCGTGTGTACACACGCCACGCATATACGAACGGGTACGCGATGCGTGCACACGCGCGGGATTGTTCGGACGAGTGTCATCGATCTATTTCGAGAAGAGGCTGGAATTTCTGGCCTTCGAGAGGAGACAGAGGGGGCAAAGATAAAGAGAAACGCGTATAAAGAGGTAGATAGAGAGAGAGGGGGAGAAGGAGAAAAGAGGAAGAGATAGGAGGAGGAGACAGGAAGATGATAGAGAGAAGAAGGAAGAATCGTGTACACGAGACACCTGCGCAATGCATCCGCACGACTCGGTGGTCGGCGTAAGAGTGACCACTCGCTCGCACCTAGCTAGCGAGCCAGGCGCTACGGTTACCTCGCAAAGGGAGTCTATGATTGGCGCGGTAGCCGACCAATTGGCGGCTGGTTTTCCTGGAAACCGGCGGATAGCGTCATGACCGTGCGTCGAACGCTGTGCACGTTGATCACGATCACGAAGCTACTTGTTCTTCGAGCTCGAAATCTTTTACGCTTCTATCGAACCACCGGGGTGTAATTAACAACTTCTTCAAAATATACGCTCGGCGATATTAATTCTACAGTTTTCTTTTCTCTATAAAGTCTATGATTAACGATCCGCCAAAACGCAGCTAGACCGAGAGAAATAGACGGTGAGTCAGTTTAGCCACGACAGTCGAGACGACGTGTGGTTTGGCTCGTTTTTAGCGAACCACCTCGTCAAATGCAGAGAACGTTCGCGACTTTATCGGCGTTATTGGAGTTTCCTCGGATGTTCCGGCGAGTTGGTCGCCATTGGCGAGAGGGGGAGAGAGCGCGGGAGGAAGGGTGGGAGGGAGGCCTGGGAGGCGACGTGACGAGAAGGGACGGAAAGGCGAGGGGACAGGGCGGTGAGGATAAAGTGGTTGAGGATCGGCGGCGGGGTGAGCGGTGTGGTACTCGGCCGTTGCATTGTGGGGGTGTTGGCCTTCAACTTGACGGCGCAGTTTCACTGACCTGCCTGAGAAACTCGTGATATCCGCGCGGCTCGTGCCCCACGAGCGGACGTACGGACGCACGAATGTCCAGAGACGCCAAAGGATACCGCTACTTAAGGGCCCACGGGGTCCTAAATAAACTCACCGTGGTTGTAGCGACCGATCCTTCTCGTACCTGACCCGACATTGTTTCACATTCGTCCCGTACCATCAGCACCGTGGAAATTCCACGTTTTTTCTTCGACCCTGGAACGTACTCGTTTTCCGGTTTTGGGAACGGTAATGGACGGTTGGAAAAACCTGCTTTATCGACACTTGAAAAATAGGACGGTTCGAAGCTGTGCGCGGGACTGAAATGTGATTTAGCGGCGCAAACCTTCTTCCGTAGAAAATTCGATACAATCTTTTTTCGCATTATAGAAGGTCTTTTAGCGCCAATTAATTCTAACTCGACTATATTTCAACTTTGCACCGGAGATGCTAGTGTAACGTGAAATATGTTAAATTTGAAAGGGAACGACGAAACGTTTCAGTTCGTTGGATGTTCATCGACCGTGGGGACTTTAAATCGGTAAAACGAGAGGTAAACGAACGTTTCCGATTCTTCGCGGTCCTTTTCGGGTCGAGTCTGTCGATACCGCCCACGGTCGTCGGCGAGTCGCCCGTGGAAAAGACGAGTGCCTCTTCGGTCGAGGCATTTGGTGGCTGTAATTAAAGCAAAAGACGAGCAGATGGCCCCCGTGTTCTCGTCCCTCTTGGACGATTTTTTTCTGTCTCGTCTCCTCTTTCCTCCTCCCATCTTCGAAAATGCTACCTCGCGTGTTTCTAAGAAGTACAGTAGCTGCCAGGGATTTTAGCGTTTCCTTCGAACAGAAACTTTCCTTTTTCGGCTGGTGCTCGAGTCATTTTTTTTTTTTTTTCTTTCTTTCTTGAACCCAGCGATTCACCAAAGAGATTCGTCCAAAATCTAATGGACAAAGCGAAGGTAGTCACGAACAGTTTCGCGTAATATTGGAATTTTGATATTGATCAATCTGGACGCGTAATCGATGTCCGATAATGGTTCCAGGAATCGTGTGGTCGTGTCAGAGTAACGAGCTCGGCAAGTTCGGTGCAGATATTGCAAATCTGTCGATAACGCAGACCAACGTATGCACATATGTGTGTATTTGCGTGGAACGTGTGTGTGTGTGCGAGAGTTGCACTATGACCGCTAGTTTCTGAGGCGCGTGTATAATGCAGCTGCCGGCTATAGAGGCGTGTAACTATTGATCCTGCGGCCTTTGGAGAGAGAGCTGCTGCTGCTGCTGCTGCCGCTGCTACTAGCGGCTGCTGCAGATTTCAGCAACGTCATTCGAGAGAGAGTGACGTATCGTGGGAATAGAAGGTCCAAACCTCCTCTCCCGAGAGGGCTTTGCTCGGCATTGTACTCGACTGGAGAACAGACCACGTGCTTCACGTGCATCGGCTACGTGAATGGCACCTCGAATGAATAAGAAAGAAATCAAGGGAATAATGAACCCGGTTTTGCAGTACGCCGGCCAGAAAACGTGTGTCGCGGGACGATACGACGCGGAACAACCACGATTACGTTCTTGCTTATCTCGAACGCCTTTTCTAGAACTATCTTCCTGGTATTCTTCGCGAGATACGCTTACGCTAGTTCAGACAATTTTAATTCGACAGTTTCACTTCTTTTTCCGTTTTTGTATTTCCAGTTTAAAACTTTCTGTTAATTTTAATCGAGGAATTATTTTTCTCATTTCGAATTATAAATTGGAGAGATCCAATTTCCGAGGTGAAAACCCAGTTAAGAAAGATCCTCGCTGTTGCTGTTATTGTTGGTCAGAAACGCGAGTATAATTGATCAGGAGCAAAGTGAAACCTTCTGCCGGGAGAGCCTATTACTCCGTTTTCGTCCGCTGCGATTTCGCGGTGCGTGCAAGAAGATGAACAAGAAGAGGAATCCAACGACGGCGACGAAGAAGAAAGGACGAAGGATCGGGTCGAACTCCTCTTGGTCCCTCCGGTCGAGTTCCTCTCTCTTTCGTCCCTTCTGCTCTGGTCCCTTCGATATATAGAGAGGAGGCAGACAAAGGCAAAGGCGCCTTACGTTCTCTCCTCTTTCTCTCTTTCACTTTCTTTTTCTCTCCGTCTTACCTCACCTTGGCCGCGGCCCTTCAACTGTCTGCGACCCACGCCCCACCTTCTCCTTCTTCCTCCATCCGAACTACCACCACCATCGCCATCAAGTTAGCAGCAACCACCTTCTTCGACCACGAGGAGCAACCTTCTACTTCTTCGTCGTTGTCGTTGCCTTCTCTTCTTCCTTCTTTTCCTCCTCTCCTTTCATCCTGCGTGCGTTTCTCTCTGCTGCTGCGTGCTGCGCACCTCTCCAGTGCCGGGCTGCACACTCTTATCTCTCTGTGTGCGTATATACGTTTCACCTGCCTTCTCGGAGTTATTTAGCCAGCCGAACCGCCCCGGTTCGCCCTAGGCGAATTTCCGGAACAGCCGGGGAACCTTGGATAAACGGAAACTCGTCGGCCGATTCGTTCGCTGTGCCGTTTCTACGTGAGAAAAAAAAAAATGAAAGAAAAACGCGTTCACTGGAATCGCGACTAAGAGGTTCCTCGTGTTTTCCTCGTGTACCTTTCGGGACTTCCCTTGTACGTCATCGCGACTGCCCTTCGAACTTTCGAGGAGATTCGGACCGTCGATAGTTGGAGTTACGACAACGGAAAAGAGTCGAATGCTATCGGGGATAGTCTCTCGAGTGCACTCGAGAGAAACTGGAATCTATTATTCGAGGAAGGGTAGTTAAGAATTTTATAGGGCTCTAATAAAATCGGAGTTACGTTTTTCGTCTCTTCTCGAACGAACCTTCGCGTATTTGTCTTATTTCGCAATTTCTGTGTCGTGAAAATTACCGTAATTCAAGTTTCCGGTGGAATTACGGAAGTTGCCTCGAATGTCGAAGTGTCCGAAACGATCAGCGGGTGCAAGGACGAGTAAAGGGATGATTCGTAACGAGAATCACCTCTTCTCTCGTATTATTGGATCTAGTTGAACTTAATAATACCAAGTACCGAGACATTTTCATTAGCTCTCCAAGGCGATCGTTTCACTTTGACATTCCTGAATCTCTATATACATTATTCAGTAGCCGGACAAATTATGTTGCCTAGCTTGTGGTCAATTAACGGCACCCGATAGGTTTATTACGTGATTCAGTGACGTGTTCCACATCATCTTGCGGCCTCACACGCTTCGGAGTACTTGGAAGGCTTGAGTTCGTTGCTCGTAATACTGTTCAGGGAATTTCACAGAATTTCGATGATAATAGCAATACTTGAACCCAGTGAAACGATAAAATCATCGAAATTATCTACTCAAATTTCCATTAGTCTCGATAAAGTACAAGCATTCTTGTAATCTACCGAGTCATTTCGTTAATTGACAATTCAGTTTAATTAAATTTCGCAAGAAGTGATTTATCGGTAATATTAAAACGAGATTCAGTCGTGTTTCCGTTCAATTTATCACGATTCCATGGTAAACACTGTGTATTCTACTAATTCATTCCATAAATGGACAATTTAGTCGAATTAAATTTCGCAAGAAATGATTTATCGGTAATATTAAAATGAGATTAAGTCATGTTTCTTATTCAATTTACCGCGATCCCATGGTAAACACTATTTTTCACGGTTCTCGATGCCGTGGGACACCGGTGCACGATGGTTCTTCGCAGGCTACTAGCCCCAGAGCCCCTTAATTTTTATTCCCCTCGATTTCTACGTCTTTCTTCTCGTCTACTCCGCTCAAGGCATCTCGACGGTGTATCCTTGGGCAAATTTATGCTTCTTCAGATTACGGATAATAATGGTCACCCTTGTGCCGTGGCTGGGCGAGCTCCTCTTAACAATTTGCCAGCTAGAATTACGACCGACTTCCCCCCGCAGCGTTTTATCGCTACGATATGTCTGCCACGTTGCACCTAGTCATTGGCATGCGATATCGCGCGATTTCGAGCTCGATCCAACAGTTTTCGCGAAAATTTTCCACCCCGGAATCTCCTGGGAAACTATAATTTTCCGCGTGTCTTCTACACACTACCGTTCGAAATTTTTCCATGGAATAACGAATTTTTCTTTCCCTCGATATTTTCCTTCGACTTTTAATTGAAATTCGTGTTGCACGATCGTGAACATCGGTTGTCCATCGTAAAGTGTCCCGATTTTATCGAGAATCGCAACCTTGGTCAACATCCGCGAGAAGAATCGCGTGCTTTTGGCAAACGCACTGGACTTTAAAATGAAGAGCACGCCTGTGGCGTCGCGATATTGAATCCTTGGACGAGAGGGGAGATTTACGAGGTTTGCGAAGAAAGTAGGACGAATTTAGTTTCGAAAATGTTCTCTTCTCTCTTTCGGATCGGCGTAAATCTCTCGCGGACAAAGAACTTGGACGTTTTTGGGATGTCAAGTTGGTGCTTCGGGAACGAGGAAGTGATAAAATGGCGATAACGAGACGCGAGAAGCCTGTAATTTTCTTCCACCGGTTGCTACTTTTTCAACTTGGAGGATTCTCGAAAGACGACGTACTTCACTGGTCCACCTGTGTTCATGGAAGTCTGAAAGAGAAGCAAAAAGCAGCGAAATGAACTTCACCGATGTCCCGTGTTTTGACGACGAGAGTTCAACGATGGAAGAAAGCAGAGAGAAAGAAGGGTAGAGAGATACGTGGCGGGGAAGGCGTGTGTAACCACACTGAATAAATATAATCGTCGAAGGTAAACCGGCTGGAAGGAAGAAACGAGACGCGAGAGAGAGAGAGAGAGAGAAGGTTGGGTACAATGGGTTCCGAAAATAAAGCATGATCGATGAAACTGAAACAGGATTTACCCTGTCGATTCGAGGACACTTGTCGTGGGTAAACACTCGTCTCGCGTTTTTCTCAGTCCGCGTTACGAAATGTTTTTCCAAGATAACGCGATTCCTCCCTTTACACTTTCAGCCCTCGCGATTCCTCAGGGACCAACTCTATGCACAACGAAACCGACGATGACGTCTGTGTGTGTCAAGAAACGCGAGAAAACAGGCGCATTCTTTTTTTTTTAAACGCGACTAATTCCCCTATCGCGAGTTTCACGCACAGTGCAGAATAATGGTGTCACTCTTACGCTGTTAGGTGACGTTTTTTCGCGGGAAAATACCGCGCGGTGAATACACAAGAAATCTCACGAAGGAACGAGGAGGAGATCTTCTCGTTTATGGTAGCAATTACACTCGCGCCCCCGAGACGACCTCGTGGTCTGTCCCTTTCCTCTCTCTCTCTCTCTCTCTCGCGCGCGCGCGCGTTCAGAAACGCCTCGAACCGCGTCGTGGCGTGCAGTTAAGGCCGTATCGATGTCAAGATTGTGCCGCAGCGGCCGTCCCTGAAGAGCCATGGACGCCCGTGACATTGTCGCGTCACGCGCGCAAGGACTGTACGCCGCGATTGACCAAGGGAAACGTCGAAACGTACGTACATCCGGTGAACGTTTTCCACGTGGACAAAAATGTCGTCCGGTTTTTTCATGGAGCAAAATGGAGTCGCGTGCCGCTATCTGATGACCCTCTTGCTTTGTACGAGCGAGAGAGAACGGTCGATAGGCTGTTTCGTGATGTTTTCGCGTGGCCTCTCTTGGCGATCTTTTTCTGCTCGCAGATAGAAGGCTTCGCGGATTTCTTCGCTCGCTTCTGCAAAAATGCGATCGTATGAATTTTTCTTAGAAGATTTCCAGGTTGTCTTTAGACAAGGATCGCGTTAGAAAGTCACAGCGGTTCTGCGACGAAGTGCATTCAATGTCGCGTTTATTTTCGAGCACAGGGTGTATTTTTACATATTTTATCCGCTCTTTCTACACGAGTGACTCTTTAGGGAGAGCGGAATTTCATATCCAAGCTCGATTCCCTTGCATTAACTCCTCGTACCTAACATTCTTACCCCCTGTTTAATCGCAGTTCGGTGAAAAGTGTCCGACACCGTGAACTTAAACCAACTCGGAACAAAAACCGTCGAAACGTATTCCACCGCAAGGTTCTCTTTGTTCCTTAATTAAACGACAAACACCTCTCGTCGTTTCCATCCAAAAAAAAAAAAAAAACACGCATCTAGACTTCGCAAGCGTTTGTTCGAGAAGCTCCACAGCTCGGAACTTCCATCGGAGGAAAAACATCCACGGTTTCCCTATTGATACCAAATTCGAAACCGCCGCGTGATTTACGATCGCGCTGTCCCGTCGATAGTCGCAATTAAAAGGGTCGCTAATGAACGTAGAACCGCGACAGCGGTTGCGGGGGAAACGGAAAGGCAATGGTATGCGATCGAGAGTCTTGAGGAAGAAGGGGCGGAGGAGGAGGAGGCCGCGTGTGTCGCGCGTTCGTTGGTGCGCGCCGAAGGAGAGAGTGAACTGAATGAAAGGGAGCTTGGTGAAATAGAAAGAGAGAGAGAATGGGAGGAGAAGGATGAAGCCGCGAAGGATAGCCGCGGGAAGGAGAAAGGTGGACGTCGTGAACGGAGACAGACGTAGAGGATGGTCTGAGAGCGAAAGAAGGAAAGGGAGAGGAGTGGTTCACCTGCATTGCTAGCATTGCGCCGGCTCAAGGCCAGAGAGTCTGCGAGACCGAGGACCAGACCGGGTCGGGACCTCCTTCCTTCCAGTTTCCTGCACCCTGCACACACTCGCTCTCTCTCAGTCTCTCCCTCCATCTATCTTCACGTCGTTCTTCCTTCTCCGCGGCATCCCACCGCTTCTTCCAGCTTCTCCTTTTTCGTACCGTGCCGATCTCTCTACGTACGTGCGCTGTCTGTTGTTCCTCGCGTACAGACAATTGCGTCATGACAAAGGCTCTCTGGCTGCTCGTGGTTCACCCACCGATCGGTCGTGGAACTTGCCTTCTTCTTCGAAGGACTCCATTTTTTCGATACTCCGGATGGTTCGCGGAAAGGACGGGGGAGATGGTTCTGCTAGCGTATATGGTTTTGCGAACCGTGCTTTGCAGAACCATCGTACTGTGATAGTTGTTTTGCTGCGTACACGTGGCGAGACTTTTGTTAAGGACGAGAAATCTAGACGAGGTTGTAAGGCTCTGCTTCGGTTATTAACGCACCGCGTATGTTCAGCTCCTTACGACCGTTTAGGGAAACAGGGGTAATTATATGGGACGATTGTATCGGAGATTTTAAGGTAACGAATGTATTTGCCATGATTAGAACTGAATAACAAGTGGTTCTAGAGAATGCCGGAGACTTCGAAAGTTGATTGTCTAAGACGTTGCTCTGGTCCTTAGAGCCGGACGAATGAAAATGCCCGATTGTATTCAACGTTTCCGTACGAGATCGCATTCCTATCGTGCAACGTCAGACCGAAGAGTAAAAAACTACCCCCCCCCCCCCCCCCCCTGAACTGGCCTGAAGGAAAATTGTATCTAAACGGTCGTTCTCTGTTCTGATTACAGGTTGTAAAATCAAAGCACTCCGAGCGAAGACCAACACTTACATCAAGACCCCTGTCCGCGGGGAGGAGCCGGTGTTCGTGGTAACTGGCCGCAAGGAGGACGTGGCCCGTGCGAAGCGCGAGATCCTCTCCGCCGCGGAGCACTTCTCTCAGATCCGCGCGTCACGCAAGAGCTCGTTGGGCGCGCTGTTGGGTGCACCTCCTGGACCCCCAGCATCGGTGCCTGGCCACGTGACGATTCAGGTACGAGTCCCGTACAGAGTAGTGGGCCTGGTGGTAGGACCGAAGGGAGCGACTATCAAAAGAATCCAACATCAGACGCACACCTACATAGTGACACCGAGTCGCGACAAAGAGCCTGTTTTCGAGGTGACTGGACTACCGGAGAGCGTGGAAGCAGCGAGACGTGAGATCGAGGCGCATATAGCCCTACGAACTGGGACAGGAACAAGCCTCGACGATGCCGAGCTGTTGAGCGTGCTGTGTCGCGGTGGTCTAGGCTCGATTCTAGGCTGCCTGGACGCACCAGGCTCGAACGGCTCCAACGGATCGAGCGGTGCGTTCTCCAGCAGCGGTAGTTGCAGCAGCTCCTCCAGTAGTTCCGGTGCACCTGGATTGAACGATCTCGTCGCTATTTGGGGCGCTGGAATGGAGAGGGACGAGGGTCTAGGCGAGTCACCGTCTTTCGAGTCACAGACAGTGTCCGCTTCGTCTATCTGGTCGTTCCCCGGTGTCGCGCTACCCTCGAGGCCGTCACCGCCAGCATCAGCCAGTCCTACGTCACCCACGGACTCGCTGTTAGGAAGCGGACGACGGGAATGCGTGGTCTGCGGCGACAAGGAGGTCACCGCTGCCCTCGTGCCATGCGGACACAATCACTTCTGCCTGGACTGCGGGAACCGGGTCTGCGAGAGCTCCGATCCTAGCTGCCCGGTTTGCTCCAGGCCCGTGTTACAGGCCCTTCGTATCTTCTCTTAAGCACCGACACGAGGAGCCACGACGACACACCACGAGAGAGAGACAGATCATCCTTCATCGAGGCTCCACTCGCGTCGCCACCACCTGGTACAGCGGCTGTATACCGATTCTCAACCGATTCACCATGTTAATATCTGCTCTTCAGGACAACCGTTTTTATGGCGGCTCATCCAGGAACGACGGCGAAGGGAGAAAGCCCACAGCATCACCAACACCACCACCACCACCACCACAATCCCAAAACCCCGAATTTTCCGTATAATATGAAGCTCTCGTGTCCCCCGTGCGTTTATGGCCGCGGTGCGCGCGAATATTTCCGCGGCGACGACGATGTCGGGGGAGCGGACGCGCACAATGTCTCAATTCCACTTGCTGCCAATAATTAACCTCTTCTTACGCGCCGGGAATGCCCCGATACGAGAGAATAATAAATGCTAACTTGTGGCGTCGTTCCCGCCGACCGGATACAACGAAGTCAGCTTTTAAGTTCTACGTGAATATATTAGAACGTGAGAGAGAGAGAGAGAGAGAGAGAGAGAGAGAGAGAGAGGGAGTGTGAGAGAGAGAGAGAGAGATAAGAAAAAAACAGAATAACATGAAAATCATACTCGCTCATTCATTGTCATCTCGTTTTTTTCATACTTCAACCCTTGATAATGTATTTACGTAGGTAGATTGGGCTCGCAGGTTTATCACACGCGTAAACACCGATCGTACACATCCTCGGGGATGAATGGATGTGTCAGAGCTATCACGTGATAGAAAGACAAAGAAAGAGAGAGCAATGAGAGAGAGAGAGAGAGAGAGAGAGAGAGAGAGAGAGAGAGACAGACAGAGCGTCACGTTCATGTACACTCTATGTTCGTATCAGGGTGACGAGAAACAGTATATATGCTGTGCTGTGTAACGTGGGAGAAGGATTCGTTTGGCTTTGCCGTTTATGAGGTTGCCTTCGAACTATCGGGAAAAAGTTTGACGCGCACGGATCGATACCTTCGTAGTAGCGAGACTGTTGACCACCGAGACGCTACTCTTTGCTTGAACAGAGGAGAGAGAGAAAGAGAGAACGAATTATGCTTGTCGAAGGTAGTGGTTCTCGTGTTATCGATTGCAATAACGTTTGATTGCAATAACATTCCATTTCGCTGATTGTACTCATCATGATTGTATTTTCGTATTTTTCTACAAATTCTTCTTTGGGAAAATCGAAGGCAGTCTATGACAATGGAATGGATGAAAATTGATCGTTATCGACTTTTATATCGATAAGATATTTTTTTATTAGACGTGTAGTAGAACGATGTTTTCCTTCTTTTCTTTTTTTCGTTTTTTTTTTTTTTCTTTTATGATTGACAATCCACCGTGTTAAGAGATCAGCGCTCTTTAACACGGCTACGAGAACGATTAATAGGTTTCTTTTTTAATTTTTTAACTATTTTTTATCCTTCTTTCACTGCACCTATATCTCGGAACGCACCGTTCGAGAGGGTCGAGGCTGTGATTTTTATTACGCAATTCTACCGCGAAACATTATACGAAATACTATATATATATTATATATATCAAAGGTGCTTGCAAAACACTGATAAATAAAAATTTCTATGAGCTCTATATATATTTTTATTTAGAAAGCGTACCAATCATCGTAAACGTCCCATTTATCGTTCTGAACGTTTAATGAGAATTACCAGCCTCGACTTTCCACGGTTATTAAAGAACCGCTGTTTCGATGGTCAGAAGAGAGGCGCAGTTGCAGTAGAGTTCATTCGCTCTCTCGATCGTTACGCTCTTTCGCGTCTCCCGCGATCACGTGACCGCAGGCACAAAGATGGCGGCGCACGGACAGCTGATCTCGCGTCCGTACATATGACGAGAAAGCTTGAAAAGCGATGCGTGGAGAACGAGAGAAACAAACAAACTATCGTTGCTCTTCCTTCTCGTGAACGAACAAAAAGAAAAAAGAAAACCAAAAAAACGAACAAAATATGAATCTCAGTGAGCATACTTAAGAATGTTTTCGTACCTTTTGTAAAGTCTCGACGTTAAATCAATCGTGTATTAAAGGTCCGGCGTCACGTGATCGCAGGATGTGTGCTCGGTGATGATAATCAATCAAACGAGATACGAGCCGAGAACACACAATGTAGAGAGGGAAAAAATAGTGCGACTGAGGAAGGGCTCGTGCATCCTCCGATAGACAAGATTCCAAAGTTTCTTCACCGAATAATTTTTAAAACGAGCTAACAATGATAATTGCGTTTGCGAAAAAAGAGTGGAACCATCTCTCGAATACAACTTTATTCTTCTCTATATCACTCTTTTTAATCTCATGACAAGTGAAAACTTTCCACGGAACCGACTCTATCGGCCGATGTATTGACACGACAGACTTCCAATTAAAAACCTGCGAGCTGTCGCACACATAATCGCAGCGAACGATTACTGATAAAAGTTGCCCACACACATACACACACGAACATACACACACTTTACGTAACTTTAACTGAATAACACGTTCACATACAGACATGTACATGGATATACATATGTGCATATATACATATATGCATATGTATACATATGTACACATACACACATAATACACAGTACAGGCAAAAACAGGCCGATCTCATCATTTACAGGCACACACGTCGCACGAGAGAAGAGAAATGAAAAAGAAAAAAAAAAGAAAAAAGAAAAAATATAACAAGGCGAGTGGTCACGTGTCCCTCGATCTGTCGCGAAACTACTTAGATGATAGTATTATTAAAGAGAGAAAGAAAAAAAAAACAAAGAAACAAACGGCGTGCCCGTTCCACCCAGCCTCCCTCGCTAACTAGAGTATTATCTTACCTTTATATAAGCGACATAGC
>NW_017100174.1:1333625-1335252 GCF_001263275.1 Habropoda laboriosa
TTAAGAGTTCTATAAGAAACAAAAACGAAAAACGACGGGACAGAGAGAGAGAGGGAGAGAATGAGAGAGAAAGCGAGAGAGAGAGAGAGAGAGAGAGAGGGGGAGAAAGGAAAAAAAACAGAAAAAACGCGAAAAAAATGCAAAAAGGAAGTATAAATGGCGCTTAAGGGAAACAAAAAATGTTTTAAAGAAGGTATGAACGGCGCATCGCGGGAACGCGTGAACCGGCTTCTCCCCATATATATATATCGCAGAAAGAACGAGAACAAGGGAAAGAAAGAAAAGAAAGAAAGATTAAAAAAAAAAAAGGAAGTGAAGAAGAAGAAGAAGAAGAAGAAGAAGAAGCTGTCGGTCGATCCCCACGGGTTGCGGCCGACTTTACTCCCCGTAAGTGTATTCTTCGAGCCCTAAGTAATAATCCGAGAGTAATAACTCGCTCTTTCAAAAAGAAGGACTAAAAGATAAAAGGAAAAAAAAATGAAGAAATAATGAAACCGATGTATCTTTCACTGTATAGGGGATCGACGACCCGTGTATATTTAGCTTTTCTTTCAACAGTCGTAATTATATTGTATTATTATTGCATTATCCGTATCGTATAGATGTGTGTGTAATATCGGACGCTATCGATACTACTCTACGTGTTAACACTCTACCCACGCCCTCTCGCGACTCGGACAAAAGTGTCTATAGGGGAGGAAGGACTTCTTAACTGTTCTATATTTTTTTTCTTCTTCTCCCTATTTTCTTCTGTTCCTTCGTTCTTCACCGTACGGTGTCCTTCCTCGCGGACGAGCCTCGCGATTACGACGAACCTCTGGTCGCAGAGGTTCGAGAAACCGCGATATTCGTCCCTCGGCGCAGCGAACGAGAGGGTGGCCGGTACGCGTGTCTCTATGTTCTTCTGTGTTCCGAAACTCTATTGCTTTCTTCCTTTGTTTTTCTTCTTCTTTCGAACCGCGGGACACGCCGCGTCGTCCCGTTGATATTCGTTCAAGGGGGAAAAAATCTGGACAAAACGATCCTGTTCTCGAGCGAGAAGGAAGAAGAAGAGAAACGAACGCGTTGGCCAGGCTTTTTCTTCACTTTTCGACATGTTTCAAGGAGAGGAAAACAGTCGAGGAACGAAAGAGATAAGCTACCTAGTGGGGTAGTAGGTTTTTAACAGTTGGACGTTTTGAAAAAGCTGGAGAGCCGAAGGATCGTCGAACGTGCGACGATCCAAGCGCACCCCCGTTTTCTTCGTTCATCCTGATTTCGCCGACTTCGATCTTCGAGGTTCGATTATCCTTTCTTTTCCTCGCGACGTTTGCACTTGTTTCTTCTTTTCATCGTCACTTTCCGACTGCCGCGTGGCGACGCGCAACACGCATACTCTTCTTTCGATCTTCTTCCCCTGTGCCACTTCTGTGCAAAAGAAAAAAAAAAAAACACGCTGTTTCTCTTGTAATTCCTTCGTCTCTATCTCGTTTTTCGTTTCCTCTTTTGTTTTTGTTTTTTTTTTCTTCTTCTAATTTCGTCGAATCGTCGAAACTTCTTGTCAATCGTTGCCATTTTTAAACGAAGATATGCTCAAGTCGAGGTATATTATTAATACATATTACAAATAAAAAAATATATATATATT
>NW_017100174.1:1335786-1341164 GCF_001263275.1 Habropoda laboriosa
AAAAAAAAACGGAAGAAAGAAAGGAAAAGCATGAGAAAAGAAAGAAAAAGCTCTTCCTTCTTGTCGAAACGCGTTCTCTTCGCGAGCTACCAATTAAAAGAAGAAGAAAACAAGTAATAAAGAACAGACAGAAATATACTAATATACACGTCAGTATATATTAATATGAATGTATAATATATTATTTGTTGCCACACCGTCGAAACATCTCACACTCATCCCACCGTACATACATACACACGCGCGCACACTCGCACGCGCATGCGTGCATACGTTAATCGACGCGCAGCAAACGCGGGAAAATTGTTTTTAAACGTTCACTCTCCCGTACACGTGTACATACACACATGCTCAAGGACGGAGGAACGCACCGACACGACACATACTCACACGCACGGACAGCAGGACACACGTACACATTGAGAAATGAAAATAATCGTATATTTATATATACATATATATTTGAACGCGTATATGTGTATATATATACACACACATGCATATATACATATATACCTATGAATATATATATATTATAATCGACGCTCGAGAGGGAGAGAGAGAAAGAGAAAGAAAGAAAGCGAGAGAGAGAGAGAGAGAGAGAGGTTTATTATATTTAAGTTCGAGGCAAAGTAAATTCTATATTTTTTCTATGTTAAGTATATAAATTAGAGAGAGATTGTGCGATTGAGATTGAAAGAGAGAATGCGAGAGAGAGAGAAAAAGATGCGTAAAAGGTACGGTGATGACCTAAACATATATATTATATTATTATATTATATTATATTCTATATATATATATACATATAAACTATATTTATAGGTATTCTCTTTAGCATCTACGTTCCGATATACGGGAACGCCGCCGCGCAGAGTATATAATTAATATAACGAACAAAAGAATACGAGAAAAAATGCAAAAAAAAAAAAAAACATACCAAGAAAACGAACGAATGTGGAGGAAAGAAGTGAAAGACCACCGGTCGGTCGGTCGGTCGGCGTGCTTGCTGTACACACACACACAGACACACACACGCACGTGTAGAAATCGCGGCAGATAATCTGTCGTGGAGCTTTGTGCCGCATTGTGCGAAAAGTCTGATCTGATTTCTCGCAGCTCGAGAGAGATTCACGGGCGACCATGGGAGGGTGAGAAAGTACTGTGCGCGGAGATAGAAGGGTGAAATGTGCGAGAAAACAAGCCAGGCACAAGTTAGAGGAGAAAAAGGAAGACCGGGGGCGGCGCGCGCGAGTTTTCGCTCTTCTCGCGTTTCTTTTTTTTCTTGCTTCTAGCTCTTTTTCGCGGGCGTTTCTTTCCCGATACACACACACGTGTCACGTGCACGCGTGAGAAAAGCGTGCGACTCAGGCATAGATAGACACCAGGGAGCTGCGGGCTCGCGATGAAAACGAGTGAAAAAAGAAAGAGACGGTCTTGGGTTGACGATGACGCGCGCGCCCGCGCGAGAAAGAACAGACGGACGGAATTGAGAAACGATGCTGTGTAGAGGTGTGCGTATTTAAACTTCGCATGAACGTAGAGAGAAAAATGAAAGAAAAAGAAAAAAAAAGGAAAGGAACCATGACGGAGACTGAAAGTGTTTCCCTTTAAGATGGATAGCAGAGAGCTGCTGACCAGGCTGAGAGAGAGAGAGAGTAAGAGAGATAATATTGCGAACGAATAACGTGGGAGATAAGGAATAATTATAATAATAAAGAATGGAGCGGTTGCCAGAACTCGGATCGTGTCTCGTTCTACTCGCGAGACAATGTACGAAAAGAAGAATAGGTGAAAAAACACTACTCGTACGCGTCAGAATGAAAGAAATGTGTGTGCTTGTAAAAAAAAGTGTACCAGAACGAAGCGTTGGAAGTTAAAACCGCGAGGCTCCCTTCGAGAGTACGCGTTTCGAGACGCTCGATCGCGGCGGAACTCGCGACTCTACCAGCTCCGACAACGCTCGTCTTCCGGTTTCAAACCTCGAACGATCCGTTCGCGATCAATCTCGACTGCACGTCTCGGTGTGCACAGGATCGTTTGTTCACGCAGTCTTCCCCTCCCCCGACGCGCTACACCGGAAGACGACGGCGAGAGGAGAAGCTGGACGGTGGCGAGTCTCGCGGCGAGGCTTTCGTCGTCGTGAAAGAAACCGGGCGGGACAAGATATTTTTTGTCGAGAACCTCCGCTAGACTTTGGGACGACTCTGCTAGATGTGTAACGTTTAACTGGATTCTAACGACGTGTCAGGCAGCCTTCACTTTGGCCGAGGTTCCGACATATCGCGGCAGAGTCGGGCCGTCGTCGTTCCTCGCGATCGCCATCTCTCTTCGTCGTTAGGTTCGTCTCTTTGCCCATCGCGAACCTCTGCATGCGCGCGTGTGTACACGCTCTCGATCGCTAGTTTCACGTTTAAACCCACCGACAACGTCGTCGTGATCTCCTTCCTGTCCTTGACAACTCTCGGACGTTCAGCAGTATCGGGATAACGTCTGTCGATTTGGTCGCACGTTGTGCGCGGGCGTTGAGAAAAGAGATTGCACAATTACATATACCGCACCTCGTCCATTTTTCTTCGCGTAGAATTAGATTTTGCCATCCATCGTGTCGTTCACAGTTCATCTTCTACTTAGGAAGAAAGGATCGCGACGACAGGATTCGTTCTTCCGTTGCCTCGAGCGACGATCTTTCGCTTGGTAATCGAGGTCCATCTTCCTCTTCGGCCATACGTACCACCCGATTCAACGCGTAAGACGAGTAACTCGTTTTACCAGGAGGAGGAGGGATATTCGCGTCCTCGAAGGCCGAGTAAGAGAGAGAACCGTAAGGAAGACGAGATCTGCCAGTGCCATACGTGAATCAAAAAGGAAAGAAATCGTTCGCTACGCCTTTCTACCGATGAATCTCGATCGCCGTTGTAGTCGTTACGTTGTCGAAAGATTAGCTTTGTAGTACAAAGTCATACTCATTCTTCATCCGGGCATTTTTCATTCGTACCCCACTTACACACTCGTCGAACCGCGAATCGATCGTTTTCGATGACGCATCAGCGAGGAGACTGCCCGATTTCCGTATCGATTGAACGAAAGAGAGGGGTTCGTTCTTTTTGCTTTTTTTAGGGTGTACAAAGGAGAGTGTAAAATTATGGTCGTGTATCGTCTTCCGGAGGTGTTCCCTTTGCCGCGAGAAGCGCGAATCACCGACGTTTTCGTCTGACCCCCTCGAGAGAGACAGTTCCTTTTTCACTTAACCGTTCGGTCGTTCTCAGTGGTAGTAGTCAACGATGTGTCAGACCGGGGAGAGAGAGAGAGAGAAAGAAAGAGAGCTACTGTAAGTTTTGCGGCGTTCTGTTCCCCACCCCCAACCCCACGGAAATTTCTGTCTTTCCATTCGAATAAAACATAGTCTGTTTGTTCCGTTTTTAAGTTTGTTTATGCGCTTTCGAGAGAGTTATTATTAAGTAAATTATGTAAATGATATATAGATATATATACATATATATATACACACACATATATATATATATATGGACCTATCGAATGGTTCAATTTTTATCGAGCCAACAAACGAAGACAAAAAAAGAAACAAAATATATAAAGTGGTGAAGTGTATTAAAAGCGTATTTTAAAATTAATTATTGTTTTTTATTAATTCGTTAACACGCCACGAAGCCCAACTCGACACGATCTTTTGGTTTTCTTTTCGTTTTTCTTTTTTCTTTCTTCTTTCACCTAGCTTTTTTTTTCTCGTCGCGCCGGAGAAAGTACACCCAGATAGCGCGCTAACCGTAACAGAATCGCGGAGGGCGATTTTCTTAACTAATCGACACATCGCGAGTCTCCGAGTTCGACGGTCCTTTTTGCAGAGCTTTTCGTAATTTCGTCGCGACCGGGGACTTTTGTCAGGATCTTACAGAAAACGCGAGCAGTCTGACACATTTCGCGTGCACCAGGAGCCGTGAGAGAGATCGCGAGAGGCGTCTCTGGAAGTTGGGCGAGGAGAAATTCGCGTCGGTGGATCGTTTCTCTCGCTGGCCAAGCGTTTTCCCTTCTTCGGCAGACTGGACGAAAAGAAGAGTACCTCGCGAATCGATAAACGGGAAATCGTAGTCTCCCCTCGAACGCGACGCAACGAAACACGCGTATTTAAAAAAAAAAAGAAAAGAAAAGAAAACCCTCGGTGGCGACTTCGCCCGTGTGTGCGATAGACGATTTCTCTAGACGCTGCTGTAGGCGATTTCCTTCTGTAGGAGAGAGAGAGGCATTTTACCGCATTTTAACCGTAACGAGATTTAATAAAAAAAGCGTCGTCTAAGGTTAACTAAATAATCGTAAAATAATCGTATTAAAGCGTTAATCGTAAATAATGATTATTCATATAGCCATTGGCTGTGACCGATAACTGCCATTTTTCGTAAAAAAAAAAGTGAAAAAAAAAAGAAGAAACAAAGAGACGAGAGAACGAAACGGAACTCGCAGAACGTTACGTTTCGCCCACGATTATCTCACACACACACACAAAACACACACTCGTACACGCACACATATATGAACACGCGCAGAGACCAGATAAGGGATGTATTAGCGTAAAAAAATAGTGTTACATGCGGAAATATGTTTGTATCACATAATAAGAAAAAGAAGAAACACGTACATATATACATACTTGTAATACATTCGCGGAAAAATGTAGTACACGCGATTGGGTCGCCATGACGAGAGGCAAAACGCGAGAATTAGGGTGTTTCGAGGAAGACGAGACGACGAGGGATTCGGTTCGCGTTGAATATTGATACCGAGGACAATCCGACGACTTGGCGGTGAAAAAACGAGATACGAGAGGGAACGATCCAACAGTCATCTTGCATTTCTTCTTCTTCTATTCTCTTTTTCTTCCTGGGAGCAGAACGCGGTCCCAGGTCGAGGGAGAATCCGAGGTGGAAGATTGTGCAATCGATGGATGAGGGGTGGGAAAGAAAACAGCTTTTCGTCTGTGGAACACTTTTGAAGGAATGGAGAGAGAGAGAGAGAGAGAGAGAGAATGGTGTAGATTGACGCGAGGGTGAAACACGGCGCGCTCGAGTATCGAGCAATTTGCGAGAGGGACACGTACACCCACACGACGATACATATCTCAAAGAATAATAACTAAACGTAAGGGAGATTAAATAGAAGTTAGTAGACGACAGAGTAATAAAAGGAAGAAAGAAAGAAAAAAAAAAATTAAACCACGGGGATTCTAGCGAAACCGGAGATTTAAGTGAGAAAAGTGGAAAAGAAGAAAAAAGACGAGAAACCGGAGATTAATGCAGATTGATAAATTAATTATAGGTATATCGAAACGTATAAATATATAGATGAATATATATTATATATATAT
>NW_017100174.1:1341658-1342952 GCF_001263275.1 Habropoda laboriosa
AAATATTATATGCGCGCGTTTGTATATCGCGGGAAGATGGAAGGAGAGATAGATAGAGAGAGAGAGAGAGAGAGAAAAAGAGGGCCACACGTTCGAGGGCGCGTCAAAGCGCAGCTCATTGTATTAACGGGAATACGGACCGTATTCGAATCGCGCGCCAATTCCTCGACAAGGATCGAGACACTCGCGAGCTCTCGAACGTGTCACCGCACAATTTACTTACTCAAACTACTTACCCGTCTACTTAATTGTCGCGAAGGACGAACAAAAGCGTGAGCTGTGGTCGCGTAAGTTCCGGCGTTCGCGTACACGCGTATCAATCGTCGATCCGTCGAGATATCTCGCGGTGAACACTGTTCACGTGTTAACGTCCCCTTTCTTTTCTTCTAACGATGTCGTTCGTGTTTCCGTCTCGATCGAATCTGTCCGCGTGCGTGACTCGGGAAACACACTTTACAGCGAATTTTATGCAGTGTTTCAAGGCGTTCGAGGGATAATTTTGAAATTCGGCGAACGAAGTTTCGGTAGTTTTCTAAAGTAAAGGTCAGCGGTAGCTGTAAACGCGAACGAGTGATTTCGAGTAAATTGGCGGAAGGGTTAGCGTAGTATCCGGAGTTAACGAAGAAACCACGCGCGAGTGTTTCTCAATTAAGGAAAGATTCGACGAACGGGCGATTGATAATGAACGATAAGGGACGCGCGCAGACAGATTCGAGTTAGCCGGTGGGAGCGATTGTGATTGAACGAGGACAGGATATAGCCGGTGTTGTAGGTTCAGCTGTCAGTTCACGATCGGAGAGAAAGAAATTGTGGAAAATTCGTGGATGGATCGTCGAGGCTCTCGTCACCGATCCTCGTTCCTTTCGATTTTTTCGTTTGTTCTCTTTTGTGTTCCTATGATAATTTCGCGACTCTGTTAGGGGAGTCGGAATTTTTACCTTAGTTTTCCCTTTTTGTACCCGGTCGTATATTTTTCTACTTTTAATAATCGTTAATCTTCTCTGTGGGGTAAAACAGAGCAGACTCTCGTCCGTTTGCAGAAGCGACTAATTATTTAAAAATCGTTCGTAAGGGGATGAAAGAAGGCGGGGTGTTGCGTTCGCGAAGAGAAGGAGAAAAGACACACAGACGAGTAACGAATTTTCTTTCTTCGCCGCGGGGGAGAGGCGATTTTTTAGGCAATAGGGGTGTGCGTGTGCGCGAGTGTGATCGTTTTCGGGGAGATCCGTTGTTTTTCCTCGTTTAAAGAGCGGGACATGATCCGAGCGAGGCAACCGCTCCACAGACTAGAGAA
>NW_017100174.1:1343056-1343479 GCF_001263275.1 Habropoda laboriosa
GAGAGAGAGAGAGAGAGAGAGAAAGAAATAGGAGGGGGGAAAAATCGAAGGAATTAGCGAAAATCGCGCGTTAGACTGATGATTGCGGCGAAACGCGAGAGAGAGAAAAAGTACGCGTTTCTTGCACCACTTTCGACTGACAGACCCCGAAAAGACACCGCGACAAAAGACGGCTGAAAAATTATAAACGAGAGAAAAAGAAGGAAGAACCTGTTATTACGAAAGTTTCGCGAATTGTAAAAGGGGGTGTGGGACGTTCGATGGGGTGGGTTCACGTATGAGAAACGAACTACTGGAACGACACCGAGATTCTTCTAAAAAGAAAGAGAAAAAAAAAAGAACCGATATTTTCCAGCGATCGTATTGCTGAGATATGCATGTGAACGTATAACGCATTATCATAGTTGTCGCATTATTACGATT
>NW_017100174.1:1343787-1345920 GCF_001263275.1 Habropoda laboriosa
ATTATTATTATTATTAATATTATGATATTCACTATCGATAGTATAGATACATAGGTATATATGTCGATATAATATAAATATACATTACATCGACATATGTATACGTAGAAATGAGAAGAAAAAAAAGAAGAGGGTATTTTCGTCGAGCACTGGATAAACGAAGAAAGTGCTACCCGGCCTGGCCGGTCTCTGTTAGAATGGAGCGAAGGTGGTTTATATAGAGAAAAAAGAAAAAAAAAGGAAAAACGATATCTCTTCTTCACCGGTGTCTCTGTTCACCTCCGCCGTGGCCAGGAAAATCGTGAGAGAGGTCGGGCATCGAACAATCCGTAACCCGTGTGCACTTTCTGTTCTCGCGGTCTACTTCGTAATATATTAAATGGTAAATAATAGTCTGTACATATAGGCAGTTTCGATGTTTTCCGGTGTCGCGGGTTGAACGATCGTCGTTCAACGGAGAGCAAGCTCGTCGGAATGACGAGGCGAGAAAGCAAATGTTCACGGTAACCGAGTGAAGGAAGAGGGGGGAAAAAAAAGAAGAAATAATGTCGCTCTTCTCACGTCGCCTGTCACGTTTTTAGAACCGACAAAAAAAACTCTTTCACCATCTTTTTTCTCGTTACTTTTCTGCGCTTGTGCGTTGATCGCGTCCTTTTACGTTCTTCTTCTTCTTCTTCTTCTTCTTCGTCGACGACCACCCCTCTTGCCCGCTCGTTTCGTTTCGTTTCGTTTCTTCTGCGGGACGTCGTTATTCCCCGAAAGGAAATAGGAGGAAATTTGCTATGGAAGCATCGTGGCACCTTTCTATTCTACTCGGAGGTCGAAACGTCCTGTACATTCAAAGAACCTGACGTTCTTCTGATTACTCCTACCTCTTTCTCCTATTTTCCTCTTCGTGATATCCGGTTGTGTATCACTCTGGTTCACAGTTACGCTGGGAAGAGACTGAGAGAGGGAGTAGGGAAGGAACGACAGAGGATAGGAAGAGGGAGAGAAAGACGTGTTGTTTTCGTACCCTTTAGACGGGGTAATAACGAGTGTCAGTCTGGGCATTATGGTTTCGCGAATCGAGGCCTTTCGGGCAGACTCGCGGTTCTACAGACTAGGTGGTTGGTGAATCGACGACGAAGCGTGTCGCGTATTATCGGGCCACGGGAATCGGTCGCCTCGCTCCGACTCTAGCTATAATTAATCCCGTAACGACGTTAACCGAACCAGCAATAATCCATTTGCGACTCGGTGCGCCGTGGCCGACGACGAGCGACGCGGAGGGATCCGCTTCCGTCAGCGCGACGAGCGATCAAAACGATCCCCGTCAAGCCGATCGACGCGTTTCCCCTCCCTTCTGTATAATAGCTCGCCTCTCGACGAATACGCGACATTCTCTGTTCTGATCCTCGTCGTTGTTCCACTCGTCATTGTGACGAGCAATGCGGTGAACGTTTTCACACGATCGATATTGCCGCGCGCGCACACAGCTCGATCGTTCGCTGTCGCGTCGTGAACCGGGAACAAAATCGAATCCGTAGATCACATCGAGGTACACACACACGCGTACGCGTATATATACACACACACGTGGATCTCACTGGATACCGTAGAGAGAGAGAGAGAGAGAGCACAGAGAAAGAACAGAAAGTAGATGTAGAAATCGAAAATCCCCATTGTGCGTCATCTATTTACCCGATATTAACGATTAACGAACAGAGATCATCGCCGCTATTACGCTCTGTCGAGTAACAATTTCTACGGCATATATAGAGATGCGTAAACGTGTTTGATTTCTTGTTGGCGACGATTGAAAAACAGGGCCGTGAGTGAGAGAACAGGAGGAAGGGCGAGAAAGAGAGAGATTGATTCTTAAGGAAAAGTTATTTTTCAGAGCGTGCAAGAGACGTATGGCGTGACAGTGGTGGTAGGGAGGGTTAGAGGAAGGCTTTTCTGGATGAAAGGGAACAAGAAAATTAATCTCACGGGAAACGTGTGTATGTGTTGGATGCGTGTGAGTGTGAAAGCGCGAGAAAGAGAGAGAGAGAGAGAGCAGGAGGCGGAGGGGGAGGAGAGAGAGAGAGAGAGAGCACGTGAATGAATGAAATTTAAAAAGAAAAATGAAGAAAAAATATATATAATAGA
>NW_017100174.1:1346284-1350132 GCF_001263275.1 Habropoda laboriosa
GATCCTAGCTTGATTCTACAGCGACACGCAGCTGTGTAATCTCTCTTCTTAATCACGATTTAACAGCCTTTTTGAAGAAAATTACGCGTGAGAATATAGAAAAGAATAAATATTTTCGGTTTTTTTTTTCTTTCTAAATTGGATGCCATGTAGTTTCTCTTAACCGCGATCTCTTTTTTGAGAAAAATTACAAGTGAGGATGTAGAAAAAACGTGAATTAAGAAAACAGAATAAATTCCAACTTCTGCCTGTCAATATCGTTCCAACTTCCATTGTTCAGAGAGATCGTGACATGGAATTAATCCCGCGATTCTTCCTTCACTTCATCATCGAACTTCCAGGCGCGTACGAAGTCAAACGTAAAGGTAACGAAATAAGCGAGAGACGGGTTCTCGCGAAAAGTAGCTTAACGGATCGTTACGAGTCGCCTAGCGCGTTCATCGACGCGACCGGAATGCAAAAACAAAGAAAAAAAAAGAAAAAAAAAAGAAAAGAAGAAGAAAAGAAACAAAGCATTTTCGAGACAAATCTTGCAACGATGTGTCGCGCACGTGCGCCAGTCGGGAGGCGTCGGATGTCGAATTTTATGATATATTATTACACCGAAATATGGTTTCTTCGCATCGCGGACAATCCCCGTCGGCCGCGCCGAATGAATAAATCCTACTTCCAAAATCGTTTATTTTTATACGACGCGAGTATAGAGAACTTGTGTTGAACTATATCCTGTGTTCATTTCCGATTAGAGGAACGTGCGGCGGTAAACGGACGTCGGTGTGCTTTTTCCCTATTTGTGTAACGATTAACGAACCGCGGCATTCGATCATTGCGAATTTTGACAAGTTACGACGGTTACCCGCCGAGTATCCTTACCTCTTCGAGCGACAAAACAGAGAGAAAAGCGAAAGAGAAGGAAACATATACCGAGAGAGAAGGAAAGGAAAATCGATACTTCTGTGGTCTAAATGTAAGAATAATTCCTACGAAAAGCGGTACCAAATATTTTATTAGGAAAAAACGGAAAAATACGCGACGAAGGTAGAAAGAAAGGATAGGGAAGAAAGAGAGAAAGCTGAAAGAAAGAAGTGAAATTACGAAACGGCGAAAAAGAAATAAAGGAGTACGAAGATTGAAAACCAACCGCGTACACATGCATTGCACCTTACTGGAAACGAGTTTAATAAAAATGTTACGTGATTTTTATAACATCGACTCTTAATTTCTCATTTTTTTTTCATTTCTTTTCTTCTCTTCGTGCGCTTCCCGAATTTCCGCTCTCACGCGGACTCTCTTCTCATTTTCTCCTTCTCTCATTCTTGCTTTTCTCTGTCCACGTTTACTTGCATCTTCATCTTCGATTTTTCTCTGTCGAAAAGAAGAAAATCTGAAACGAGGGAAACGCCGATATTCACCATTTGTACACCTTTCATCGTTGCGTTCGATTTTGTTCTATTTGCCTTAGGGGTTGCAAGAAAGAAAAGGAAAATATAACGCATCTCGCTGTTTATTCTTTTTTCTCTTTTTCTTTCCGCACTTTTTTCTTCTCTCTCTCTCTCTCTCTCTCCAATTTTCGACCATCCAGTCGCGGTCGCTTCGAGATTTTATTAATTATTCAGCTACATTAGGTCTCGGAAGCATCATCAATCATGCCGTCGTGGATAAGCGAATTATGGTCACGCGGGTTGCGCATTCGATGACGCGGTCGGGTCACGTGTCCGCGTCTAATTAGAAAAGCGCGTTAATCTTTCAACGCTTCCGTCTGTTCCATTCTTCACCCTCGGTCGTATGTACAATCTTGCGTATTTTCCTAATCAAATCTAATTTTCTAAGACAATCAAAAATCCTCACCGTCGATCTACGATATCAAACACGCATGTGCATCTCGTTCAAATCAATCCTTTCCATTCTCCGGTGTACTCAATTGTACCACTTAAACGCTGCAGTAATTACATCTAACTACGTCGATCTAATCGTAACGACGAGGAAAAACTACCTAAACAGAGACTAGAGCCACGTGGTTATCATACTCATCGTCACGGCCCTGGGGGTTGCGTGATCGTTACAAATTCGAATCCCACGTTTAGCCATTTCATTCTTCGCGTTCACATCCTTCCAAAATCCCAATTATCAGCAACGTTTGAAAAATATTCCGTTATCGTTCGAACATTTTAACACTCATCGCAAGAACACGTACTTACGTTAAGTTTTAATATTTCTTTCATTTTTCATTTGTTACCGATTGTTGGTATCTCGATATTCAGCTGCGTTAGATTTACCCCTTCGACAGTTTATCCCGCGTGAGAGTCGTCAAATAATTAGCTGTTTAGCTGAAGAGAGACTCTTTGGAAGAAAGTTGAAAAGGGATAAGATACGTAATTAGCAGAAAAAAAAAGTACATGTGAAATATAAATTTCATCTTTCCCGTAATTCGTAATGTTGTCGGACTGTCGAAGGGTGTAATCGAGACGACAATATCGTACATAAGAAGCGAGAAGTGTAAATGTAACGAAGCCACGTGGTTTCCTAGTCGATCGCGACGGTCCTGGGGGTCGCGTGTCCTCACCGACCAATGACCGGACGCACGGCACAGGAGCGTGCCGTGAAAATCTGCCGATGCCCGCCACGGCCCCCCGAAGCGGCTTGCCCGCAAGGGCTGTTGCCCGTTGGGATGGCAACGTCGCATTGCAGCGTTGGGGCTGCGGTCGATGCCGTCGCGGTGATGGTGGCGGCATGTCAGGGTGCGAGGTTGCCGTTCCTCGAGACACATTCGCTCTCTTTTCTCTCTATCTATCTATCTATCTCTCTTTCTCTCCCTCTGTGTCATTTTCGCCCGAGGAATCATTCTTCCCGCCGTTCAACTTCCTCGTTTCTCTGTAACGAGGCAGAGATCTGAACGACAGGTGTGACACCCCCCACCCTTTGCTAAAGAAAAACACGCAATCAGGATAAACCGTCGAAATCGAGAATTATTAATAACCGTGTCTCGAAGCGCGGAGTGTTTGACCTCGCCGAGTTCGAAAGTAGGTAGCTTACACTCTGAAACGATGCCAAGGAGACTCCGCAACTTTATTCGTCACTCGTGTAATACATTCGTTTCCCCGTGGCTTCCCTCGAATTCTACTACCCTCTCCTCGGGTTCGCGTCGTTTATAATTGCAAGCCTGAACAAAAAAAAACAGAAAAATCGTCGGCGGCTACGATGAACGGCGGGCGCAAAACTTGAGGGGGGTAGGATCGATCCGCTTTCACAATCTGTTGCTGCCACAGGCTATTTTTTCCTTTCTCGAAAGCTCCTCGAAACGACATCTCCACTCTTTTGTTCACGGCGAACAACCCTTTTCGAAATATATACACACACACGCCAGTTACCAGTTCATTCTCTGCGAGCCTCGGAGTCGATAGGGAACACAGAACCCGAGACAGCCTGGCCACGCGTGCAGCCCCCCGCCGTCGAATTTCCCCTATCGGAACCGATGGCCGCGCCATTGTCCTAGCTCAGGGCCGTGAGCTACGAGCGAGACCGCGAAAAAGCCGCGCCATAGCAAAAATAGCCCGTGGATTCGAAAAGGGGGGTTGGTGGAACGAGGAGTCGAACTCGCGGCTCACGGTAGCTGCACTCTTCCGGCGAACTCGACCGACCGGCTGGCTGGCTCACCCCTTCGCCTCGATTTTCCCTCTTTCTCGCTTTACCACCCCCGAGCCACGACTTTGCACTCCCTCCTCTCTCTCTCTCTCTCTCTGTCTTTGTTGCTCCTGCACGGCAGCCTCCGTTGCTCCGCAGTAGATCGATAGAACGGCAACCGCGCTCTCGCTCTGGCCGCCACGACTCGCGGCTCTGATGTATGTAGA
>NW_017100174.1:1350186-1354096 GCF_001263275.1 Habropoda laboriosa
GACGCAGATAGAGAGGAGAAGGAGAGACCGACAGAGAAAGGGAGACGTACGGTTCTCTAGCATCTCGAGGCCACTCTCTCAGGGCTGTAGACGGCTATTCGTCGTGCCCGGCATTTTCTTCTATCCTCTTCTTTTTTTCTCCTTCCGCTAGCTTTTGTTGTTCACTGAAACGTTGTCGTTCTTTCTTTATGGGGTTCAGCCTATCGTCGAACGGAATCTTCGGTGAATTTTTTCCGGGAACGGTGTGCCACGTTACGTAAGAGACAGTGGCGTATCTTCGATATCGAAAATTCTGGGGTTACGGGGAAATTAACGATCGTTTAGATAGACGACTTGGCGTAACCTCGATCTTCTTTCGAAACGGGTATACGCCACTTTTTCAACGCGAACTTAAATCCCAGCGTACTTCATTTATTTTACGATCGTTCTCGCACGAATATTTTTAGCCCAAAGTCGTTACTTCATAAATATTTCATAAAGGCCAATTCGCAACGCGGCTATGCTTTCCGGCTCACCCTGTATTGAAAATACCCAAGCGCTTCTTTCTCGACCGGTTCCGAAGGGTGTCGAAGAAGATCGTACAATTAATTGTGCAAAAAAGCAAGGAAATTCTCGTCGTGTATACCTGTAGGAGAATGTAGAATTGCCAGGAGGGATCCGGAGCTTTCCATCTCTCGATGGATCTCGATTTTTACGCGTCGGTCGTTACCACGAGGTCAGGGAGCAGGGTAAAGGTCCTTCGACCTTTGTATCCGTGTCAACCGTTCGTTTCTCTCTTCCTTCCTCTTTCTTCGTCCCGGCCAGAATCTTTTCCCATCTCCGTCATCGGGACACGGTGCCTCGTTAGAATGCAGACGTGTTACGGGAGTTTAAGCTTCGCTTTCAAGGTCGTCGCCGATGCCGGGTCAGCGTCACGACGCGCGGTTCCGCGACGCTGATCTGGATCGTGCGACGATCCGGAGGAAGCCTTAAAACGACCCACGGCTCTCTCTCTCTCTACCCGGTGAAACCAGTAATCGCACCGCGATCTCTAGGATACCTTACAGCCGGATACTCTTTTAACTGCCACGCTTTTATCGGCAGAACTTACTTTTATTACGGTCCTCTCGCGATTCTCACGCTGGAACAGCGAGTCGTATCTCACACGCTTAGCGTGTTTCTTTCTGCGGAACATTCGTCCTCATCTCGTTCATTTCTTCGATCGTTCTATCGTCGCTTCCTTCATTTCTCGCATCTTTGACATTTTCGATTTAGCCCAGTTTGAAAATAATGGGAGGATCTTTAAATCGACGATCAGAGTTCAAGTGCGAGATGAGAAAAACCGAGTTAAAAGCTTTTCCGTTGCTATAAAAAGAGTTTACGAGTAATCACGACGAACGGTGTTTTATTGAAAATTTTTGAAAGGACGTTCGTTCGTTCAAACAGAAATTCAGTATCTCCTCGTTAAAGACTTCGTTAAATACAACGTAAGTTACGATACAAATAGAAGCAGCTTCTCTTGTTGAAAGGAAGAGATTACAGTTTCGTTCGAAACGATTCACCGGCGAACCTAATTATTTAACATTCAATATCCTTATACGCGGTTTCCTTCATCACAGTTTCAGACAGTGCTTCGAAAATATCGATTAACCCGATTCGAACGGATGGATGATCCTCCAATTATTTTTAATATCCCCCTTTACCCTCCTTTTGGTCTTTCAACTTCTCGCAATCTCTCTCTCTCTCTCTTTATACACTTTCAGCAATTACTCGCCACCCTCTCTGCACGTCATTCCATCTCGCGATCTCCTCCTGCATATATCGCTCGGTTGCGTAACGTGTCCTCTAATTCGCTCACGCCCCTATACACCACCCCGAATCTGAATCGCGCGATTCTTTGTAAAATTCACCGTTCCTCCATCGATTCTTCGCAATTTTCACAAGCATCCATTGCAATTTCTGTCGCGTCACGCTTCTTCCTCCTCCTCCTTCTCCTTTAAGGGTGCGGAATGCTCTTCGACGGCTAGGGGAACGATATATATATATATATATATAGGGTGTAACTGTTTTGCGAGACTATAGTAAATGCCGCGTATTCCCTTCCTGCTCGCTCTTATGCCAGCCGCGTTATTTCTCCTTTTCTTTTCACCCTTCGTACCTCTTTTCTTCTCTGCTTGTCCCTCGCCACCCTTCACTCTCTCTCTCTCTGGTTCTCTCTTTCTCGCTTCTCTTTCGGTCGATAGCTCGTGGGGGTCGTGGAGACGCGGCGACGCCCTGCCCGACCACCCTCTTACAACTTCCCAGTGGTTCTCAGCGGTCCCGATCCGATTCACGTTCCTACGAGGACTCTCTCGCCCTGTTCCGCGGTGCACGACGAATTACGCGACGATAATATTCGACCGTTTTGTAACCGAGAATTCGGCTACTCTTCGCTCCGCTATCTCGCGCAGGATTACTTTGTATTCAGTTTTAGGGAGGAGAAGAGGGCTGACACTTCTTTCTTTTCTTTTTCGGGGACCTCGTTAAGGTCGTCTCAGACGGTCCACATGCTCAAGCCTATTATTCTCAACGACTTTCTTACAATTAGGGACGTCTACGGTACTGGTTCGGCGAGTTTCACTCGGGTCGCAACGTCTGCAGGAGAGGAGACGTTTTTCTTTGTTCGTTAAACGTATCGATGTCCGAGGGTGCATTTGTTAGTTGCTAAGGTGAAACTCGCCGTTTGCAGCGACTCTCAGTTTGTCGGTGCGTGTGTTTTCTTTCTTTTGTCTCTTTTCTCTGGGGAAAGATGTATTAGTGAGAATATGTATTAGAAAGATATAGAATAGAGAGATGTATTAGTGCGTTGATAATGCTTTATACCTCGAGATCACGTTCTTTTCTTTCCGGAGTGGTCAATCGAATTTGACGAAAAGTGGAAGATTGCGAGAATTTCGATGTTCCGACGTGTTGTCTTTCAAGCGAGAGAAGAATCTGCGAAGATTGTATTCAGGTGTCGTTTCGTGTATCTTTTTTCGGGGGTTGTTCGTTTTCCCTAGCGATGCCCGAAACGCTAATTTCACAGATTGACATCGCGCATTTACGGTTCCGTAAGTGTTTGACGATGTGCAATGTTTACAGAGCAAACAGCCGGGCATTTTTCTTTTCAACGCAGGTGCTAGTGAACGTTGCGACCGAACGGAAAAGAGGGTTGCCCACCCCCGTTCGCGTCCGAAGATAAATCGATGCGTTTTTCTCCCCGGTTCGACCATAATTAATCTTCGCGCTGCACGGTTCGCGTGGCTTGGCCAATGTCGGCGCGACCATTTGTAAAAACACCCATCTCCGCTTGTATTTCTCTTTCGTTTCAAACTCCTCGCCTTTCCCCGGCGTGTTTTTCAACCGGTTTTCACATCTTCGATCGATCACGAATTTTCGCCGCGTCCGACAATCGACGAACCATTTTTCCCCCTTCTTTGTTTGCCACTCGGTAAGGAGATTCCGCGGGAGAAGGAATCGAAAGGAGACGAAAGGATGCGTAGAGTGATAGAGAAGTTATATCTATTGCGAACGACAAGATCGGCAAGATCGATCTCGACGTTTCTCAACATGGACGAGCATTACTGTAGTACGTTAGCTAGAATCCCGAATACGCGAGACTCGTTTTTAATTGCGTAGAATCTAATCGCACGTGGTTCGGAGCCAAAAAAAAAAGAAAAAAAGAAAGGAAGGAAGAGGAGGAAGATAAGATAAAGTAAAGTAAAAGTAAAAGAGGGAAACACGAAAATAAGGGAGAAAAAGAGATAAGAAATTCGTAAATCGTAGGAGCTGGCGAACGATACGCGTTCGTTTGCCAGAGATATCTTGAAAGGTGCGAGAGAAAAAAGAGATGAAATAAATTTAATATTAAGCAAATACATGGATATATATTAAAAATGAATATATGAATATA
>NW_017100174.1:1354351-1356459 GCF_001263275.1 Habropoda laboriosa
ATATATATATTACATTTTAAATGATTGTATTTGTCGAGTAATTAGAAGAAAAAAAAAAAAAGAAGAAGCGACGATGGGACACACGGACACGAGCGTGTAAAACGTTAGACGAGTACTTACAGTACACACACGACGTCATGCAATTCACACAGACACACACAGAGAGACACACGATTCATGCACGGTAAGATAGAAACACGCGCATTCTCACATTTATATATGTAAAATGTATCGATCCAAAAAGTGTATCTATATATACATATTACATATATTATATATATACATTACGATATGAATATTCACAGTCGTTTGATGAGAGAGAGAGAGAGGCGTGGAAATCGAGAACGACGACTTTAAAGAAAAGAGGGGAGAAAAAGTGAGAGAGAGAGAGTGGTGGAGATGTTTAAGGAGAGACGAGAGACACGCGCGATATTTAACGAAGTATTAACAGAAATGGTGAAAAAATATCGACGACGAGCGTAAAGACGTGAGAAAATTAGAGGTATCCGAGGGCGTGAGAAAGGGTAGACGGAGGAGGAAAGGGATACGCGGGAAAACGGAGGATCGTTTAAAGAGCGAACAGGAGGAGGAAAACAGAAATAATAACGAGAGAAAGAGAGGGAGAGAATGAGTGACACCGAGCAAGTGATTTAAAAGAGTGATTAATTAATTTTATACTTTCTCGTAAACGTGTGAAATACTCCGACGAAACAAAAAGAAGAAACAAAGAAAATGACAAAAAAAAAAGTGAAAGAGAGAGAGAGAGAGTAAGAATGGAAGAAAGGAGAGAGAGATTATCTTATCTTAATCGTAATTAAAAAGAAAAAAGAAAAATGAACTGGCGCGTGTGGCTTATTTGTGAACTTGGACACGTGATTCGCGTTGGGCTCAAATCGATCGGTCGTGATCGCCGGTGTTGGTGTTTAGGGGAACGTTTCGGCGAGTTGGTGGCACACACGAGTCGAGAATACGTCTCCGTTCGGATAAAGAAAGAAAGAAAGAAACGCTCGATACGAATGAATCATGCAACGGCCGCGGGGACCGGGTGTGGAAATGAAATTTAACGAACGCGGTACCGCGAATTCTGATTTCAACGACCGTGATCAATTATGATTAATTACATACGTGGGGAGGGGGCATTAGGCCGGACGGACAAAGGGGAAGCACGTTAGAGAGAAACTGTCGAAGAAAAGACCCGAAATTAATCGCGAGACGAACGCGTTATTGTCCCGATCGTTTAGCGGCGAACGTCGAACTCTGTCGACCGACATACGCACAAGAAAATAAAAAGAAAAAGAACGGATATCGCTAATAGCCAACGCTGAACAACCAGCTCTCCCCGTGTACGAATTACCGGAGTTAATAAAACGGCGTTTCGCGGATGAACGAAACGAGACAGCGTTACGATAACTTGGATTCCGCGGCGAGGGCGTAAGAGGGAATAGAAAACCGCTGGTTCGTCGATTCGTTCCTTTATGCGACACCGGTGATTCGAGGATAGTAAGTGAATAAAAGGCGAGTGTGGAGGAAAGAGTTGGTGAGAAACGGAGACGAGAGAGGGAAATAGAAGAGAAAGAGAAAAAGAAAATAAGAGGCGAAACGAATGTGAAAAGGCGAATAAGCGAGAGAATGGAAAGAGAGGAGAGAGAGAGAGAGAGAGAGAGGGAAAAGAGATGAGAAAAAAAAAGAAAATTATTAATACAAAAATATTAATACCTAAATGCCCGGTTTATTTTTATATTTATTTTTCGATCTATGAAACGTTATAAAAGTTTAAAAAGTAATTTTTAAATATAAATAAATAATAACAAAAGAAGATGAACAACAACGGATTATTAAGTATTATCCGGGGGACTGCACCGTATTATTATTATTATATACCGGTACGATGTCGTGAACAGATTGATATTAAAGTGAACAAGAGAGAGTGAGAGTGAGAGAGAGAGAGAGAGAGAGAGAAGAAACGAAGTAATGAGTAAAAACGTGTAACGTTAACCATAAACGGAAACACATGCCCCGCTAACACCATCGCCCATCATCATCATCATCATCACACCGCTAACCTAACCCCCCGTTACATGTCTACCATATTTCCTTATCGATTCGTA
>NW_017100174.1:1356490-1357850 GCF_001263275.1 Habropoda laboriosa
TTATAGTGACATCGATCCGCTCGTGTAACATTCCCGACTAAGTGAAGTGGAGAGAGAGAAGTAAAAATAAACAAAAAAAAAAAAGAAGAAAGAAAAGAGTAACTGTACCGTAGATTTAACGAATCCTAGTTGCTGTAATACAGAAAAAAAATAATACCATATACATATATATTTATATCGATGTAGCGTGGTTAATCTTTTAAAGAAAGACGCGTATGATGGGACATCATAGGTTTTTAATTAAACGTAAAGATTATTAGGGGAGGGGACACGTTTCCAATGGTCGGTCAGTAGCATCGTAGCAATAAGAGGAAGCCAATATTAACGGCGGGGGGCAGAAGTGAATCAGATGGGGACACACGTTCGATCCATCAGGGGAGATTAAAACTTCTTTTCCTTTTTTTTTTCCAAGGAAAAATCCACCAGATTTCCTTTATTCCCGTTTCACGGATTTTCTCTGCTCGCTCGAGTCCACTCCAATTACCTTAATTCGATCGATCGCCTACACTCGCTTCGCTCCACCGTTTCCCACCCTTTCGTTCTTTCAATTTATTAACGTTTCGTGCTTACTTTTCCTCTTCCATCGCGCTCCGTTGAGTTCCTTATTAAATCTCTTCAACTCATAAATCCGAGCTTTACACAATTTACCGATCTTGGAGTTAAAAAATATTCTCGGCGGACCTACGAAAATTGCAGTTCGATACTCGACGCGCAAATTTCGGCGAAATATTTTCGTCGTTTAGTGCTTCGGCCAGTTTTTCCGTGATTCATCAATTGAAAAATTAAGAAATATTTTCGGAGAATCTACGAAAATTAAGTTCGACATTCAACGCGAAATTTGGGTAAAAAATCATCTTCTCCGGAATCGCCGAAATTTTCATTCTCTACTTCCTGCTTCGGCGAGTTTATGTCTTCTCTAGAATCACTGAAATTTTCTTTACTGTCTTCTTAGTGCTTCGGCGAGTTTTCCCTGATCCACCAATTCCAAATTTGAAAAATAACGTCATCGAACCTCCAAAAGAACCAAGTTCCAGATTCACGAAAAAAATTTGTCTAATTTCGTGCTTCCGCGAGTTCCTGAAAAAAGAGAGCCTCTCGTGGTAAATTTCGCGTCGCGACTCGTGTGACGCGCGCGCCGGGACCAGTCGGTTTTTTCCGAATCGCGGGAAATCTCGTCGTCATTAGTCGAGCGGACGTCGGTGGGTCGATCGGGGCGCGCGATTACCGGGTCGTGGCCGGTTTCGTTGCACAACGAGCGAAGTCAGCCGTGAAACAAGCGCCTGGGGAGGACCCCGGACGTGGAACGGCCGAGAGGGCGGCGTGCGGAACGAGGCCGGAACGGCAGGAATTCGTTTACCGA
>NW_017100174.1:1358310-1362609 GCF_001263275.1 Habropoda laboriosa
TTTTCCGCCACTCGACTCGATTTCCCCACCCATCCTTCCACCCCATCTCTGTTTGTACACGCGGATCGAACTGGTGTGCCTTCGTAACAACGAAGACATCAAACAAAACGGAAAAATCGACTAGAGATGACGAGATGCTACCTACCTGCGAGACGGCTACCTGTACCATTTCGCAACGTGTCCCGCGTACATTCGATAATCCAATGAAAAGAAAAAAAATGAAAAAAAAGAAAAAGAGACGAAGTGAATGAAAGACGACGAGGGTGACGTAGCGGGAAGGAGAGACGGGAGATGCAAGAGGGAAAGGGATAGAAAAGAGAAAAAAATATGCCACGTAACTGCCCAACGCTCCTATAGCCTAGTTACTTAAGTAAGGCCGCCGTGCACACGACGAACACGAGAGACGCACGACGCTGACAGATCCGTTATATTTCGCATTCTCGCTGATCGACTATATACAAGGGGACACAGAGGGTGAGAAGTCGCATAGTGAGGGTGGGAGAGGGACAGAGAGAGAGAGGGGAAAAGTAGGGCAGAGCGCGATGATCTCGCGGTGAACGGTGGCGCGCGTCGACCTAACCTCTCCGCGGCCGGTGGTAAAAAAGAAGGAAGGGTGCGGGAGAGACGGCTGAAACGGAAGAAAACCCGGGGAAAATAAGGACAGAACGGAACGGAACCGGTGCTTGGAAGTTCGAGGTGACGATGAATGGGAGAGAGAGGTAGGGGTTGTTGGAGAAAAGATAGGAGGACGCGCGCTCTGGTATGGAATAGAGGCGTATACGTACAATGAGAACGCATCGTGGCGTGTGTATACGGGGCGGCTAACGGACACGGACGTTCAACCGAGATGAATCGCGCGACGTTGGACCCTTTTTAGCGATCGGTATACTCTCTGGTATACACATATATATATACTCGAGAAAAAGAGAGAGAGAGAGAGAGTCTAATAACAGTCGTAAACTCGCTAGTAGGATACACACACACAAACACACTGAGAGATAGAGAGAGGTTTTCATTCCCGGATCGCTCGACTCGCTCACTCATTTTCGCACTCGACTACCTAATGAACGTAATGGCTAAACGTAACGATCGATTTTTCGCGCAGTATTAAGGTGATATACACGTAAAATGCATAGTATATATTATATATTGTATATGACATGATATATTATATATATATTTAAACGTTATCCTTGTATATATATATTATTACCGACACTACACGCATTATCATTACCGACACTACACGCATAGCTTTTCGACTGATTATCGTAACGATAAAGCACGCTATCCGAAGGGACAAGATGGTGGACACACACGTAGAGACATATATATATATATATATATATACATACACAAACACGTACATACGCGTAAATGCATATACACGTGCATAGTGACGGAACGAGGTGGAAACATGGAGAGACAAAAGAAAGAGAGAAGGCAGCGCAAAGTGTACACACCACTCTCATACGCGTTTCGAGTGCAACGCAAACAAGTACACATTTCGTCCCCTTAAGGTTGGTCCTTCGTGTGTCGGCTGTGATGCGCGCGCGCGCGCTCTCGCTCGCGATCTTCCGCTTCTTGTCTGCGAGGGCGTTTCGCGAGATCAAGATCCTTGCTTGCTTGCTTGCTTGGTACGAGTAATCGGCAGGGAAACGAACTGTAGCCGAAGAGCTTGTTCGCGAGGATAAAGTTTACGGATGGGCTTTTACGTTCACCAACTGTCTCGAGATATTGATTTTTCCGAGGATAGTCGAGCTTTTTTAGAGTGTAAAGTTTGACTTAACGTCGTAGACGCGGAGGATTTAGGGTACGGGAAATGTAGATCGTTCGAAGAATTTCGTAGAATTGGTAATATATTTTTTAATCTCGCTCGAAATATAGATTTTTGGGAATTATAGAGGTAGAGATATGTACTATTTTAGAGTGTATGTATATATTTGAAGAATACATACGAAAGATTTCTTGTATTTTATAAAATTCCTAATATTAAAATAATTTGTAACTTTAAGAAAATGGCTATCGTAGGTTTGTATAGGCCGAGTTCAACTTTTTCCTCGAATCATTCTGCCAAATGGTATTTCGCAGCTACGTTTTGCAAACACTCTCTCTCTCGCTGTCGTTGAGAGACACCCCACTCCTGCTATTTACCCGAAAAAGTCTATCGTTCGAAGACACACCTAATTTACGTTGAACAGCTCTCTGTCGCGAAGTCGATTTTTCAGTTAGTATCCCGTATGCCGGACTCGCGTTTACAGCATCGAGCACAGATGGCGATTATCGCGTTGGCGTCGCTCGAACAATTTCCGCGCGTCCGGACCAATATCGAGAAGTATTATTGAAAATAATAGGTTCCAATAGTCGAAACGTTCAAAATAACGACAATATATATTTTTCTAAGGCAAAAGCAATCGATAGGGCGCGTCATACTCGACCATTGCCAATTGAAAGCGTACATACCAACAATAATGATTCCAAAAAACGAAAAGAGAATTTGTCCAATTAACCCATTGCGTTATCGTGTCGAATTAATCTGCTCGCTGTTGTTAATAATTCTGAAATTTCAAGGGAAAAAAATCAACGAGCAATCGAATAATTAACTCGTTCGAGAGAAGAAAAAAAGATGGAAAAAATCGTAAAGCAATGGGTTAACGAGAAAACTGGACGCGAAAATCTATTTTCCAGCGTGCGTATATGGTTTCCGAAAAGAGAGAATAAAAGAGAAATCATGATTTCAACAGGATCTCGTTTATCCGAAAATTATCGTCCGATGTGGCACGCGTTTCGGCCGATTTTCATCGGGGCTACGAATTTGCATGACGCGCGCGGATCGCCTGCCGTTCGAGCGGCTCCAATTAGTCCCGCCGTTTAATGATCGACGCTGGGGACTCCCTTATTAGTTGCCGACACGGTCGCCGCGATTTCTCGCTATATATAGAACGAGGGAGCTATCGGATTATATTTTTACGTGGGTAAACTTGTAACGCGGTAAGAAGAAGTGCCCGTTTGCAACGTAGATCGTTTAAATCCGTCGCCTCTTCGTTCGATCGATCGATCAGCCTCCTCGATTACGATGGTATATCCCGATAATATCCTCGTATTTTCATCTGCGTTGCGGCAATTTTACAAGGGTTGTGTTTCAATTAAAACGCTCTCGAATAAAGCACTTTGTCATTCTGGAATATCGAAAAGTGGGATAATTTAGACGTGCCGGTGGGGAAACTGTGTTAAATGGAATAAGATCGTTGAATTTTCTGTTTTCAACGGAACTTCGCCGGGAGAAGGAAAATTGCAAACGTGGCGTCGCTCGTGAATAGAAATTGAAACATAGGAACGTTTCTTTTTTTAACAATTTCTCGAAACATTGAACATTTTAGGAATTTGAAAAACTCTGGAATACAGTCTTCTCGCGAACGATCGTTAATTATATTTGTCATTTTCACCGCTTTCCCGTTCGTTCGTCGTAAAATTCATCTCGCCGAGACTTCGCGCTGGAATCCTCCCTCGTCAAGGTTACAGCGAAGCCTCAATCAGACGAATTTCCACGAGATTTCGCAACTAATTGACCGACAGAGCCGGCTAGAGAGCTTGCAAAATCTCTCTAAATCTCCGCCAGCAAAGAACTAAGAGGATTCTAGTTTCACCCTCGGTAATATCCCCCCGGTGAAAAGAATTTAATGCTATTATTTCGACGATCGGTTATCATTTCCACCGGTGACTCCGTTAAGGATATTCTTCACCGTTGAGTTCCACTTATTTCGCGGACGAGGAGGATCTACTCGCGAGTGTGCCCATTTTCGCAAAGTGTCGTCTATCAGTTTCGATCGTAAATTCTCGTGCTTTTCGTTCGAGATACTTCAGCGTCGGTAATCTCCAATTTAAGGGAGTTCGCTGGTGTCTCTCTTAACAAACCGCGACAATTTCTGTCGCGCGGAATCGCGATTTAAATCGAGGCTTTATGTACCTTCGTTACTTGGATCTCGAGTATTCCAAACTCGGCGATACGTGTTTCTCGTAAAACGACAGATTCTTCGATGTTTCACTTGAGCAAAAGGATCGACGAATTTTGCGACGCGTTCCTCGACCGACGACACCGATTAAGGCCTAAAGTAAAAGAGAAACACCGACATACGCGCGCATGTCCACCGACACACTGTTGAAAAACGACGACAAAAAGGCTACCAATTGCAACAATGCAGGGACACGTTCGAAAATAGACGCGTACATACGTACACACAGACACGCACACACAGATGTAGGCACACCGACACGTAGAGAAAGGGAAAATATAAGAAG
>NW_017100174.1:1362730-1366008 GCF_001263275.1 Habropoda laboriosa
AAAAAAAAAAGGAAAGCGAGACTTCTCGCCCCTCGAAATTTGTCCCTTGTGAAACCACCCCTTCCTCCCTCCAACACACCCTCACCCGTCCTTTCCCAGCGCATCATTCTCCACGTGACGTTTTATTATCGGCTAATAGGCGGAGCCGTTTGCGTCTTCAATACGGAATTTCAAAGCAATAAGAAGTAAAAATGAGACTACTTAGGAGGTACGCCAGGCGTTGTGTGAATGCTGTTTTACATGAGCAGACGAGAGACGAGAACGAAAGGTGTAGAGCAAAAAGAGAGAGAGAGAGAGACATTACAGAAAAAAAGAGAAGAAATGGCAAAAGAAGGTTGACAAAGATAAATAAAACGAGTAGAACATTACGGTTCGATTGATTCGATCGTTCGGCGGTCGAGTGAATGATGCGTAGTACTTAAAGCGTACATAATAAAAAAGAGTCGCGCGCGTTACACACGACTACGATCGAGCGTAGATCGCGCGCCTAAACGCGGAAAGGAACTTTACTCCTCGTTTTTTCCCCTCCCTCCCTCCCAACAGTCCGCCGCCTGTGTGTCGTTCTCCACTCGTTTCCGTCGAGGCAATCGAAATCGCCCGATCTTCCGCAGCGACCCTAATTCCTCTGCCTCCGCAGCTACTGCCTCCTCCCGGATTACGGCTACGCGGAACCGACGCGACGCGGCGACGTCGATCTCTCGAGTAGCCGCACAGAGTTGAAAGATTGACGAACGTCGCAGAGTTCTCTCGAGCCTCGAGTCAACTTAACGACCTACGTTCGCCGTTGAAGGGAATGTGAACGTGAAACCGTGAACGCGTAACGGAGATTCGTTTCGTAGATCAGATTCACCCTCTCTCGTTGATCGCTGAAGCGAGAGAAAGAGAGAGAGAGAGAGAGAGAGAGAGAGAGAGGGGGAGAGAATTTCTGCGTTCCACTGTACCACAGACGAGAATAAACGATGGTTGTGAACGGTTCGAGGAGATCGTGGTGACGATTTCACCCTATGGAACGTTTGCCTGGACGGTATACATCAATTTCGTGGTATTAGAAGGCATCTCGAGCGGCGTAATTCCGTGACGATCGAGTCCGAGTGGTCCGTAATCTTCCTCTTATCTTGGCTGTTCTTTCACCCGCATGCAGGATACCTCCTCCTCTCCGTGCATCCATCCCCTGTCAATTTCCACGACGTACACGCGCTATTCACCCACCCCTGTCGCGTTCAAATCCTTAGGAGCTTCTGATGCTTCCCTCGATGAATATTCCATCCCCCCCACCTGTTTCCTTGTATCGTCGCGGTTTTGGAAATAATTGATAGAGAGAGGGAAAATTTTGACGACTCGTAGATTATCCCGGCGCTGGAACGTCCCTGTTCGAGGAATATCCATATTCGAGGAACGTTTGGTGTTGATAAAATGTTCCGAGTGGAATGATACGTTCATCGTTCAAACGGTATGTCCGTACTCGTGGGATATCGACGTTTGAGTGTCTGTGTTTGAATGATATTCGTGTTCAAAGGATACGTCCATGTTCGAGGAACATTTACACTTTGCGAATGTTCTTGTTTGTGGGATATTCACGTTCAAGGAACAGTCGTGTTCGCGGAATGTGTTTGTTTGGGGAATGTTCACGTTCGAAGAACAACAGTGTTCATGGAATGTCCTTGTTTGCGGAATATGCACATTTAAAGAATAATAATGTTCACGGTATATCCACATTCGAAGAACAACAGTGTTCGTGGAATGTGCTTGTTTGTGGAATATCCACGTTCAAAGAGCAATAGTGTTCATGGAGTGTGTTTGCTTGTGGGATATTTATATTCAAAAGAACAATCGTATTCGTGGAATGTCTTTGTCTGCGTGATATCCACATTCGAAGAACAACAGTGTTCACGGAATATGTTTGTTTGCGGGATGTTCACATTCGAAGAACAATAGCGTTCACGGAATGTCCTTGTTTGCGGGATATTCACGTTCGAAGAGCGCTCCTGTTCGTGAAATATCCATGTCCGCAGGACGTGTTCACGTTTAAGCAATGTTCACACTCGAAAGATATTCACGTTCGAAGAACAATGGTTCACGGAATGTTCTTCTTCGCGGAATATCCACATTCACGGGACACGTTCGCGTTCGAAGTGTTCGATCGAAGGATATTCGCTAGTTAGAGAGATATTCACGTTCGAGGAATATATCTACGCTCGTGAAATGTTCTTGTTCGAAGAATATCCACGTTAGAGAGGTCCGGGGACGTTCAAGTTGCCGCTGTTTGGATACTTGAGAGAAGTGGATTGCGGCTCGGAGGCGGCCGCGAACAGCCGGGTGAGAGGCTGGGGAAAAATTGGAAGTGTAAAAGCCGCCGCAGGCAACGATAATACACAGAGTAAACGAGAGAAAGAGAGAACCGTGGACAGTAGCGTCGTCAACGAACTAAATTACTCCTCTCTTCGAGCATATATATGTATACATATAGAAACGATAATATGTCTGATATACATATATATACTCAGTGATGATTGTGTTTGTCCGAAGCTTCCTGTTTTCGTCGTGACGATCTGATTGCAGACGCGTAACGCGGTTATAGACTGGAACAGATAATTATTATTGTAACGATTGCCGTAATATTTTTATAATTTATCGGGAAATAAAGAGTGGCGAAGAGAGAACAAAGGAAAACGCGGAAAAAAATGATTAAAAAAAGAACGGTTAGAAATGAGATAAAACGCGGAAAGAGAGAGAGAGAGAGAGAGAGAGGGAGGTGTGAGGAAAGAGAAGAGATCAGAAAGAGAGGGAGAGTTTGACGGAAAGAAAGAGAGAAAGAATGCGCGAGTGTATGTGAGAGAGAAAGACAGAGCGAGAGTAAGAGAGAGAATTATTAGAGAGGTGTGAACGTAATTCACCTAATTATATGATGTATATTTAACGAGTAAGCCGAGTGCGTGGCATCGGGATATTTTGTAAAATTTCTTAGTGATCGATTTTCTCGCAAAGAGAGTTTAAACACAAAAAAAAATGAAAAAATGAAAAAGAAGAAGAAGAAGAAGAGAGCGAGAGAGAGAGAAATGAAGATACATACTTGAACACACGTATACACACGTACACATACATACACTTTGAAAAAAAAAAAAAAAAGACAGAAAAGAAGAAGAGAGAGTATTGAAACGAGTCGTCATAGGTACTTCGTAAAAGTTGCATAAAATTGCATATCCTGCCTGTAATAACGTATATGTGTTAATTTGAATGATTGTGTCGTATATCGATTATATATTTATATATTGTTTTAT
>NW_017100174.1:1366358-1379564 GCF_001263275.1 Habropoda laboriosa
TATGTAGTATATATATATATATATATAAAAAATAATATATTGAAAGAAAATATATATTATCTTCTACAATACGGTGTAATCTTTCATTTTTGTTCGCCACGTCTGATCGACGCAATCTGTTTCTCTCACAAAGTACGCTTCCGACGCAAAAATGTCTCGCACCTATTCGAAGCTTGTCGCCTCGTCGAGGGTTCGACACGAGTCGTTATTGCGATTTCATTGAACAGTATTATAAACACTGAAGCGAGCTTTCTCATTGCTCGACGATGCACCCGTTCGCTTGTCCGCACACACGCGAATTCTACCTGATTTACAGTACACAGAGCGATCTTCCGAACGAAGAAGGAAAAACCAGAAAAACGTCTAAGGACTGCGTTTGAACATGTTCGACGTTATCGATCGGGAGGGAAAAAAAATTGGACGCTACAAGTATCCACACTTTGCTATCGGATAAAGTTTTCTCGGATAGAAAATTCTCAACGATCGATAAACGAAAGGAGAAGCGCTCGAATTCGAATTGCTGGGTGTAAGAAAAGAAAAGAAATAGGAATCACGTCGAAGATATGAACATCGTGGCTGGTGAACGCGTGCATCTCGATGCAATCAGACCGCGAGCGCAACGAGATTACGCCTCTAGTGGAAACACGGCTCGGCTGGGACGATAAGGAGGGCAAACAGTCGACGATAAGGCATCGATACGACAATACGCGACACGGACGGTGTATAAACCATGTTCTGACAATTTTTCCCAAGAGAAAAAAAAATAAGAAAATAAGAAAAAAATAAGACACTTCGTGGACGACCATATCAAAACTCTCTGTGATCAACGAAGACTGATCGTCCGTTTCCGCTAAACAAATTTAAGATGAAGAGAAGGGGGGAAGGAAAGAGTAACGAAAAATAGAAAAATGGAAAAATGGGATCGCGATTTTTCGTGACGCCGTGACGACGCACAATTTTCTTCTCGTATGTACAATACCAGAACGATACTGAACTCGAGCTCAATTGACACACGTTTGTCGTTAATAAGGGAGGCGTAATTGCGAGAACCGAGAAGCGAGTCTTACGTATTCACAGAAAAGCGACACACACGATTTTCTCTCTTTATAATCGATCTTCTTCGTTTTCTCTCCGTTGCTCTTCCTTCTTATTTTTCTATTTTCTTTTTCTGTTCCTTCTTCTTCTTCTTCTTTCTTTTCCCGCTCAAACGTGACACGCGGATGCTCCTGCTTCTCTCGGTGAAACCTGACGAGGAAACCGGGCCGGGTTGAGAGAAGGAGGGAAAAATGGGGGTGGGACGGGAGGAAGGAAATAAGGGAAGGAAGGAAAGAAAGAAAGAAAAATCGCCGCATAATTTTTGACACGTGTGTGACACGTGCATTAAGGTAGTTCTCAAGCAAGCAAGTATTCTACATTCGCGTAGAAATATATTATAAAAATAGATACGTACTTGTCTAACGAAAGAGCCAAGATTTAAATAATTATGACATATTAAACGAAACTATACGAGTTTACAAATATATATATGCATAAATATTCGATTTATACATAAAAAAGAAGAAGAAGAAAAAAGAAAAAAAGAAGCGTACATACACAATATATGGAGAGAGTATAAACTTATGTATAAATCTCTGTGGGTTGATATAATATGAAATATATTCGTAACATAAAGTATATACGTATAATTCGTACGAAAGAACGTAAAATAAAAAGAACAAAAAAAAAAAAAATGAAATAAAAAATGTAACGTTAGTAACACATTCCGTAGACTATACACATGTAGCGTATTCCTAAAACTGTTCGACTTTATTGTGGAAAAAAAAGATAAAGAAAAACCCGTAATTGTATTTATCAAAAGCTGTGAATGGTGTGTAGATTATATTTACCATGGATCGTATGTATTCGTTTCACGTGACACGATTTATCATTCGTTTCACGCAAGAACAACCGAAAAAAAAAAAAAAAACAGCAACAACACGATTTCACTCGTTTACAGCTCTAACTCCGTAAAATTCCAACGAACTCCACTCGAGAGACTGAGATCGCGAAAGAATCGTTCGTTCGTCAATTTCCAGTCGGGTTCCCCGCCCCTCGTAACGGAACAACGGCTTCGCGATCGAGGGGATTAGGTGCAAAACGACTACACGGAAAAACAACAAAAAGAAGAAGAAAAAAAAACGGGCGCGCATAATTTACCTCCGTGGAAATATCGATCGAAGGTACGTTCCAATTAGGAGTTCTGGTCTTGTTCATTAGAATCTAAGAATCTCCGCTATTTTTACGAATTAAGCGTAAAATTCCATGGCGTTGCACCGTTTCAACCCCCCTTTTCTTGTTTCTTTTGCACCTAATCCCCTTGGATTCTGTTCCATTTCTTCTCACAGTTGCAAAATTATCCTTTTTTTTTTTCATTGTTCGTTTTTTTTTATAGCGAAATATTTTCGCTGGGTCGTTCGAATCGATTTCAGTCGATCATCGTTGATTCCCTATCTGTTCTCGCACCGCCTAACTCGTCTCCCGTATATCAGCATAAATCGGCTGAGAATCCTTGCCGGACTGGCATTCCCGCGACCAAACCCATCGAACAACCCCCGTCGCGACCAGCCAGACGCATGAATCTCCCCTTTATTGGTTTATCTCGTAGGAAACGAACGGCAGGAATTCTTTTCCCTGACACGGCTTGACCTCGCGCTGCAACTCCGTGTAATTTCAGATACGAGGAAGGAGAGCGAGGGATAATGGGAAGGACAGAGAAAAGAGGCGAAGCTAGGGGAAAGAAATTCAACGAGAAATAAATTGAAATCAAACGAACGTTAAGACTGTAATTTCTCATTTTCTTTTTCAACCCTTTCGCCGAGGCAGGTTTTAGCAGAAGCTTTCATTCTGACGTGTCAGAAATTTTCGAATCTGTTAAATTAAGATCGAATGGCGCAAAGGGTAAAAATTGCCGGACGCAAGGGAATTTTCACCGCGTCTGTAGGCTCTGTGTGCAGCGAAAGGGTTAATTAACGAGCAAAAACCAAGTTCTAATTTCGACATATACGATATAATACATTGGAAACGAGGGGAACATGCGAAAGTGACGATCGATCGACGCAGAAGGAATTTGAAATAAACTCCATCCCGTCGTCCCTGTTTCATCAAGCGAGCCCTAAAATACGGCAAAAGGGTGTAATACTCGCGATCGATTCCGGAGGAGCGACAAACGCGATTGGAATCGTACCGAATCGCCGAAAGGAACGTAAAGAGGTGTCCGCGAATGAAATTCCTGGAACGTGGTTGAGAACCACACCCTCGAGGGGCTTTATACTCACCGCCACCCCCACACACACATACACACGCACATCCCTCTATCACAATTTGTTCGTCCCTGTTACAATGCATACGTGTACACGCGCATAAAATATATGTCTACGCTATACACACTCATACATGTATATATATATTTTTTCTGAATCGTCAGTTCCTGATTCCGGGAGAAAGAAAGAACGAGAAAAAGAAAAGAAAAAAACAAAGAAGCGAAAAGCAAAAGTGGAAGAGAGAGAAAGGAAAGAAGGGAAAATTCGAATGGGGCGACCAAAGGTGGAAAGGTTCCTTTTTTTTTCCTCTTTTTTTTTTTTTACCTGGTCGGTTCCTTCGCTTTCCAACCCTTTCATCTAACCCGTTCATTCGCCTCGCGTTTGTTAACTCGTCGTTCATTATCGTTAACGAGAGGTTATCGCCTTTCAGCGTACACCAACCTTCTCCTCTTTTTCGTACCATCGATGAAAGTGTGCATCCGAGAATCTCGCGCGTGTACATCGAACAGGCTGAGATGAGAAATCAAAAGATCCTGACTCTCCCTGCTTTACGGTCAGCCCTTTCTTTTCATTCTTTCGCCCGTTTCCTTTGGAATGAACACGCGTTTCCCACTCGTCGAATTTCAATTTTCTCTTTGCACCGTGTGTTTTCCCCCGTCGATTAATGGATATTGTTCTTTTTGTTTTTTTTTTTTTTTAATGGGACTTGTGCCACGATGGTGTTATTTTACTTATTTATCTCGCCAAATTCCTCTGTTGTTCTCTTCCGTTCTTTCACCGATTTCTCTTTCGTATCACTTTTTACTTTAACGGAATCGCGGATCGAGTTTGTTTCGACCAACTCTCTATCCAGAGATTCGTGGAAAGTTTCTCTCTCGCGTTCTTTTTTTGCTTTTTCCTTTTTGCCCCTCCGTTGAAAAGGAGAACAAGGAATCGGCGGTTGCAACCGTTTGAAACTCGATTTAATCTCCATCCGGGGTCAATTGTTCGGTAAACTGCGTAACGCCCGAAAGAGAGAACCGAGAGGGGATATGAAAAATCCTGGGGAGAGTACTTAATAAATATCCGCTCGTTTTTATGGGATTTTCGAATGCACCGAGTTACGAAGTACGTGAAGTAGAGTGGAAGATCTAACTGAGGTGAAAGAACCTTGGAGTGGCGAAATTAGAGCGCTGCAGAAGATGTAGGGAATAGGCGATTAATTTCTCAATTCCACCTACTCTAAAACAAAGCAATTTCCGTAGATCTTCTCGAAACTTAAGAATTTTGCAATCAAGAGACCACGTAGCAATAACGATTAATAATTTCTTCTTGAATAACAAACAAATTAATCTCTTCCACGAATTCCTTCGCGACGAATCAATTGTTTCAGTTGAGAATCCACCGTAGAAATTGATCGACGAAGGGAGAGAAAGGAACGACTCCTCGTCCGTGTATTCGTAAGATGTGAAACCCAGGAGGCTTTAATCCGTATTAAATTAATCGATTTTTGCTCAGCATTGTTAGTGTCGATCTTAAAACGAGGACTAACCAGATAGAAAAAAAAGGAAATAAAACGTAAAAAAAGAGCAAAAAAAGAGAGAACGAGGGGAAAAAATAGAAGGGAGAATAGAAAGCAATGGCGTGCAGAGAGTACTCTCCCGTATCCGAGCTTCGCTTATCGCCATTCACTAATTAGCGAGTGCTGCCTGGACGGGAGTATTCTCTCGCGATTACGTCGAACTCACCCTCTTCCTGTATCTCCGCGCCTGTTCAGAAAGAAACGACACACACACACACACACACTGCCGTGCAAACACATATGTACGCGTGGAAAAATGTGGAAAGAAGGTGGAAACCAATAACGTACGTAACGAAACAATGGTAATTAAATAACAGATTGGCGATAATGAAGGCAGGAGGAGGAAGAGGGAGACGAAAGCATGCAAACGGATACTCGCAGAAATCGCAGTCACAAAGTCGGTGCCAAACAGACACTTATACACACACGTAGAGACACGCGGCGTTCTTCTTGAACGTTCTCGAACGAGAGGAAACGCTGCAAAAATAGTGATGATTATCGTAGAAACGTGGAACGTGCGAGGTAAACGCTAGCTCGCGACAAAATTACAGTTTATTCGTAGAGAAGAGCGAGACGCGATTTCGATCGAACACGCACGTACACATATACGCGCGCGTGATCTAGGATTTTGCTCGCGCGTTCAACGAACCCCGTGAGAATCAAACGAACCACACACGAATAAGAGAGAGAGTCTGGGAGGAAAATGGTCGAAGATTTTCCATAGAATAATCCGTCGGGGAGGAATATTCGACGAGAAGATCGCGGCCTCGTGATCGTGTTTCAACGTTGAAACGTCTCTCAACAGGATTATTTTCCGCTGACAAGCAGGTTCCAACGTTTTCGATCAAAGTAACGCTTCAGAGCGTTGACAAAGTCTGTGAAAGAAACAAAGTCTGGTGCACGTGAAAACGAGAAAAAGACAAAAGGGAAAAAAAGACAAAAAAATGAAGAAGAAAAGATCGTATTTTCTGTATTTTTAAATAAGAATATCGGAATAAAGGAAGTATTTCGAGCACGGGCGTTTCACGCGAAATATGCATACATTACATATGTTCTTCCCCGATCGAGATTGAATTATCCGTAGCCTAAGTCTAAGTCCTCGATCATCCTCGAGCGTATCTCGCATTTTTAATCGTCGATGTGCAATAACCGGAAGCGATTTATCGGTTTAACAAGGTTGTCGTGAATTCTGCAATATGTATACTCCTAAAGAGAAAAAGAACAGAACAGAAAAAAAATAATACATCTATAATGATTACATACATAAATCTTATCGTATCCGTTTTCGTAAATGAATGCAACCACGCATACGCGTACGTATCTATTCGCATGTATACACACGTTGCATATACACGCGTATATGTGTGCGTCTGTGTTTCCAACTCACACCGCCATAATTATATACATGATAATTGTTATTATCTAATACGTAATTATTACATACATATATGTGTATATAGATCAATATATATATATATTCTTATATATACATGTGGGTGTATATGCATAAGAAGCAAACCGAAGAAGAAGAAGAAGAAAAGAGAAGAAAGAGAGATGAGTGCGTGAGAATGACAATGAACAACAGACTCGAGAGGAGAAATTGAGATAAAGGAAAAATAGTAAAAAGTAGGAAAAAAGAAACAGAAGAAAATATACGAATGTGTTCGTGTGACGTGAATGTTGTGTTTCAGATGACAGAATTTTCCTTTTTATTCTTATCACTGTTCGATCCGTTTCGAGTCCCTCGACGACACCGACGTCATAAAGGTCTCGTCGTCGACGCGACACAGGCGCAAACACGGTCCCATGACCGTGAGTGCGCGGAGCGCGCGTAAGTGCATCCGCAACCGGGCCCCGAGATGCAATAATAATATCGACATCCGAGCCAGTGGCGCGTGCCGTGACCTTTGAACCTGCGGCACCGACCTCCAGGTGCGGCGGCACTTGCTCGCGACGTTAGGCTGATACGCACCTGCCAACCGGTGCAACGTCTCTGCGTGCGTTGAGCAGGTCAGGAACGTCCTGCGCCGAAACGTTAGCGGCGTCGACAGGGCGGACTCCGTGCCGCAGGAAAATGACGAATTTTGGGCGGAACTTCGAGACGAGGTGAACAGTTTTTTGGCGCACGCAAAATACAGTTTTGCAATTTTATTTGGTACTACCGTATTTTCTACCATTTTTTTTTTTTTTTGATAATTAAAGATCGAGGTGCGTGAAATACGAAAATTTTTTCAAAAACAGCAGAAGTCGTGATTTTATTCTTTTGTTCAAAATATCTCACGAAAGTGAAAACACGCGTAATATACTTTACATTGGAGTTACAATTGGTGCAATAAACAATCGGTATTTGTAACTGACGAAGAATTTTATCAGTATTTTTATTCCTAGAGGAAATATAATTTTGAAACTGCGTTTTACATTTGAAATTGATCTCACGTGCACCACTCAGTAGAACAATACCAATGTCGATTTTTCGACACGCTAATTCTCCTTTGTATTTACCTTCGAATCGAAGAATATCGTCTTTTGGCTAACGAAAGTTCCAAATTTTCCCGGCACGGGACACATCACCCTGTTAACCGAGCTCTCGTATTTTACTTTCCACCTAGATTTCTTCACCACGTAATTATACATTAGTTAAAACTTGGTCTCCCCTCGATAAACGATGATCCCTCGGTTAACAGGTTTAGGGACGCTAGCCGCGTTCGCTGCTCGTCGATACGGAGAAAATTGGTCGGCTCGTTTTCGTCTCCTTTGGGGGAAATCCAGCCAGGATCCCGTGAAGATCGTTTCGAGACGTGGACTATTCAGGCGCGTCGCGTGGGCGTGATTTGAGCGATATTCGATGTACCACAGGGGAAAAAGGGGTAGGAGAGAGTATATATAGAGGATGGTTGGTATTTTATTCGAACGACGGTTGATATTTTATTTGAAGTGATCGAAGCGGTTGAAGTGGTGCGTGCTTCCGAAAATGGGACGGTTACTTCGTTTTGGTGAATGAAATTTCTTTTCACGATTTTCACTCTTTTTCTCTTTTTTTTTTTTTTTTTTGTTCTCTCTGGTTCGCAATTGTGGAAGGATCTATATTTTCACGTTCAAATAAGCGTAATTTTATCTCGATATATTATATTTCATGCACCAAGAGCTGAATACAGACGTTTCCTATTGAACAGCGTCGAGTTGTCCGTGGTAACATGATCGACGATTGAATGCACCCCTATGACGCGGTCTCGTTACCAGCCGCACACACGAAACGCACTCCGTACGCGCCGGAATGGAAGTGCTCGAATAAACGTTCCGCCATTTCGAGGGTTCGATCGTGTACGGTGGGTAGAAACCACGCTTTTCACGATCGTACACCGCAAACTGTACTACGTCTGCAGCCGACCAATTTATATTATATATACATATATATATATCGACACTGCTCATATTACCCATGTTCTGCCGTCATTTTCCATCCGTATAACCTACTCGTCGTACGTTTATTTATCTCGATAGAAGAAAAAAGAACTGTCTGAGCGACTGCGTGCATGTTTAAACAAAAATAGAAAACGACGAAATCCGTTTTTTATCGAGAGAGAGAGAGAGAGAGAGAGAGAGAGAGAGAGAGAGAGAGAGAGAGTTCAGATCTCGACGAAGAAGAAATTTAGGAGACTCCGAACGCTGCTCGAGGACGGTGAACACAGTGGCATAGGACGGTAGAGCCCGTTTTTTTAAAAAGGCCGACATTCACATCGCGAGTCTACACACGAGAAATCTATTTTTGCAATATTATCACCATTGTACTAGGCATCTCGACGAAAGAAGGTACACCATCAGGGGCGACGATCCCTTCGGAGAGTCACTCCTCTGGGCAGAGCACGCTGGATGGGGTGTTCACCCCCCTGTACGATCCTCGAGCAGCGAAAGTCTGCGTTGAAGACGGGCCTGAAGCTCTAAGTATTTTTAGCTCGATCCGAATCGCCGTGATTACAAGCTTTCCATATTCGAGTTACTTTAGAAAATGAATATCATCGAAAATAATTCTCTTCTTCTCTTAATAAATGTATGTATGTATTCTAAAAGAGGTTCACTTTATTATAAATTAAAGAGAATAAAACGTAGAAAATACAATTTTAGACTTTATACGATACAATAAACAAAGACGAGGGTGTCGTTTTGTAAAGGGCTGTAAGTGATAATCTCGTATCGAGTCTTCTTCTTCTTTACGTTATATTCGATAATATATATTCTGCAATCCTTTACAAGCTGATTCCCTCCCGTGTCTTCCCTACTATTGAGAACATTGTAAAATTCATTTCGATATATTCTGTCCTGTTCGTCTGAGGAAAAAAAGAAAGAAAAGCCGAAAAAATATGCGACAACAGTTTATTTTTCTATTTTACTTTAAGTCTGAGGAAAGAAGAAGAAAAAAAGGAAAAAGTTGGCAAAACTTGTATGACAAATCGTTCAGTTGTCAGGCCTGTTGGGACGAGGCACGCCGCACGGATCGCGTCGATCTTGCCAAGGCAGGTCAGTTCCGACGAGCGGCGACTCCTACTCTATCGATCACTTCCGGGCAAGAGGAACACCACTCGAAGCTCGTTACGTTCCAGGCCCGCCTGATTCTTTAATCAGTTTTAATCACCTTTGACGGTGTCTATCGTCAAAAGAAATCGTCGAACGTATATCCCTTCAATCGAGAACACGCTTCTAACGGATCGATGTTGGGAACTTCTCCGTCGAAGTGGTTTTCACGACCGACGGCGGAATCGACGACGTCGTGACGCTTCATGAATTATTTTCCAACATCTACCGGGGTGCTGAACGCAACACACGCCCCTCCTCGATCCTCGAGACGTCGCGAATTCGTCGCCACGAATGAATGAACGTAATCGCGCGACAACTTCTTTTTTTCTTTTCTTTCCCTCTCTTTCTTTCGTTCGACCGTCGTGCGTTCGTCACGCGACGTTTCGCGTCGCTAATTCGACGCTTCGTTTCTCGTTCGAAGGGGGATATCGACGTCTGGTCGCTGCTCGTCGCGCGTGCGATCGTCCCAGGGACGGTTCGTCGAGTAAAACGTGTTCCACGAGACGGCTGGTCGCCGTCGTTAAAAAAGTTGTTATTTAAGCTGAGCGTGTGTATGCGTGTTTATGCGAGTGAATACGCGTTGCGTGGAGGTGCGTGTGCGACGTGCACGCACGATGGCGAAGATGCGCAACGCGACGACGCGCGTATGCAAAACGCCCTGCACACGCGGTACGTGCATTCCTTACAATTAAACATCAAACGATACCGAGAATAGGAGAATGCGTGTGTAACGTGGTGATAAAAAGAAAGTGTGTATGAGTGTGTGGATGAGAGAGGAGTAGGCGAAATGTAACACAGTTAATCCCAATCTATCAGGGTTTCACGTATGTCTAACAATACGAAAGAAGATAAGCTAAATAAATGAATAAATATATAGATATATATATAGATATATAAATAAATGAATAAATTTAAAAAAATATATATATACATACATACACGTGTTCTCGATATTCCTTCCCAAACTTTCTTTCACATTTGCCGTATGTTAATTTTATGTTCGTGAGAGCGGTACCGCGAGTTCCACATTTTTACTGCATTATTTAAGAACAGAATTGCGAAGGAAGTAGCAGCTATTTTGTGTATTTCTTCGGAGGGATTTAGAGAGATAAATATTGATCCATAGAAGGACATTTCGCGACTAATCTCGAAACGCAGGATTATTTGCATGCTTAAATTCATCAGCAATGCGTAGCTCCCTTAAAAATTCTTCGTCGTTCATTTTTTTAATTCCCCTCGCAATGAACCGCGCAACGTTCCTCAATCGCGAAAACAAAGATCACGAATGAGAGCCACTGGCGGGGGTGCAACAAACTTGCCGGTCGGCAGGGTTGAAGCACCCGCCACGGTGGCTGGCACGTTCCAACCGTGGAGAACCACTGGCCCGGCGGATTCGGTGCAACAAACGACCTGCAAGACAGCGGGGGTTGCAGGACGACCTAGGAGGGTCGGTTGGAAGTATAGAGGGTAGTTTCGGAGGGATGAAGAGTGACTCGCCCTATCTCTCTCCCACCAACATCCAGTCCATCCCCCTCCTCCTCATTCTGCATCTCTTATTCCCGATTCTCTTCGCTCGTTTCTCCTCTTCTTTCCCGATGTATCAACATCTCTCTCTCTCTCTCTCTCTATCGCGCAGTTTCTCTCGTTCTCCACCCGTACACTCCCCTCTGCTACTCTTTCCTTCTCGTTCCGTGCACCTCGTCGTCCTGCTTCCTCCATCTCGCTCGCACAATCTCCGTCTCTCTCGCTCCCACCCCCCTTTCGATTCTGCATTGGTGTGCCCATCGCCGTCGGTGAACGCGAATCTCTGTCTGGTCTGGTAGAGCGGAGGTTTGGTCGTCATGACAACGAACCCAGGAAACCCAGCCACTCTCTCACACCCTCACCCGTATCTTCCCTCTCTCTCTCTCTCTCTCTGCCCCGTTCTACCTCGTGCCCACGACCTCCGCATCCCCTCGACGTACACCAATTCTCTGCTCCCACCCTCGCGTCGCGGTATCACCACCACAATCAGCACCGCCTTCCATCCACGTCATACGTCCCTGTGCCCGCGTATTTGTGTTTCCGCGTGTCTATCCCTTACGTACGCGCTCGCGCGTCCCAGCACACCTCCTACGTGAACGCGAGAGAAAACGACGCGGACGGCCGGCGTCCCGGCGCTGATGTCGTTCTTTCTGGCTGGGCGGTGGGTACCGTACAACGACTACCGTTCGTTGTGTGTATATACGCGTGTCTACCTCGGTACGCTCGGAACGTGTGTGCGTGTTCTGGTGTGCGCGCAACTCTGCAGACTGCCGCCCCGGTTCATCCACCTCCTCCACATCCTGCTCCCAGGCTGCTGCACCCCCGCCCTCGAAGTCTGGCGGAGGGTGGCCGTTGCACGCAACCCTGCGCCACGCCGGGTCGAATGTGCGTGCTCGAGGAACGAGACACCGATGGAAATATCGAGCCGATCCGCGGAGGGCGGAAGAAAAAATTCGCGTGAATGGAAGTGATCGAACGTGGTGCCGATCGAACACGCTGGTTCGGCTCGGTCGTTAACGGCGAGGGAAGAGGGGTATGGGGATGTGCGGTCAGAGATGGGGCTGGTTGGCGAAGGTCGTGGACCGCAAGAGGTTCTTGACACTTTGCGGCTTTTCTTTTACAACGATAAGTTCGTTGTTTCGCCCTGAAGATGTATGGTGCTTGAGGTGGTACCGGAAGAGGGTATTTGGGTGATTTAGAAGGGTGAATTGGATTTCACCGGTGAAAGGAACGTTTTAGTTGTTCAACCGCGCGGGCTCTTCGTTATCGTTTTCTTCGTGTGACGTGTTTCATTTTTTTTCAATTATTCTACAATAATTTAAATTTTCACTCTCTAGTACAACATTATGTAAAATCTAGGATTACTCGTTTCAAAATTTAACACACCACTATCGGTCCAATTCTTCGATCAATTCGCATTCCCCTAAAAATCTAGCTGCGCTATAATTGCAAATTCCCATTACTATCGTTACCGGAGATAACAATTACCGCCCAATTAATCCCATCTACACCTATCTATTACCTCCGCGGTACAAAGCAACTTTCCATCCGACGATATTACCGAGAAACCCGCTGTACCACGAGTTCTAGTTACCGGCAATCAGACTACAGTGGAATTGCGCATGAACGAGCATGCGAACCGCGTCCCGGAGGATTACATAATTTTCTGATCAGCCAGTCCGGGCCGTCCCTAATCAGACTCCGCGACGACGATACATTTGCCATGAACGGGGCGGGTGTTCCGTCTGCTGGAATCTCCCCTCTGGTCTGTCCCGGCCGCAGCCCCTCAACCTGTTTACACACAGTCGCTAGTCTCGGGTGGCGTTCACGGCTGGAGGGGTAAAATCGGCATTGTTCGAGATTCCGGCTTTTTTATTTACGTTCTGCCGTTTTGTCGCGTTGCCCATTGAAATAATCGCGGGAAACTTTCGCATTGTCCGCTAGGCGACTTCGTCGTCCCAGGACATCGCGTCCCTTTTCGCTCACTCCTACACTCCTTCCTCCACTCGTCTATCCGCCTCTATCTGTCTCACTCGCTCCTAGCCAGCCGGCTGGTTGTGTATCCTTTTCTGATCGTCGATGTTTCTACCCCTTCCTCCTGGATTCACCATTCACCGACCTCCGGTGCGGTTCATCCACCTTCTCTATCTAGTTATCTTCGTCGCGCTCGACGCAACCGCCATTTTCCATCTCTCTCGGCGAGTGCCCTCTCGAAAAGAGGGTGGCTCCGTCCTATTTTGCGGATCCGCA
>NW_017100174.1:1379647-1400436 GCF_001263275.1 Habropoda laboriosa
CGAGATGTGCAAGCTCTCTCTCTCTCGCTCTTTCTGTTCCACCTCCCAGCTCTTTTCGACGATTTCTTTTCTCCGTTTCTCTTCCGGAAGGGGATCCTGGTATCGGTGTAACGCGTACACGGCCAATTACGTTTCTATTTCGCGATCTTCCTGTTCTGGACGTTTCGCGGTGGATCGACGTTGCGTATTGATCGACGAATTACCGGTGACTCTGATGAATTACCATCTGACAAATTCGTTTCCATTCATTCGCTAGCGTCAGCTTTAAAAATACTTTCCCAGATGAACGATATGAACGATCCAATGGTGTCTTTGATACTTCTAAAAAATTCTACCGCGACGCAAATGTCGAGAAACACCCAGAGGCGGTAGAGATGTTACATCAAAGACGAGGCACGGAATCCACCAATCTCTGTCTGACAGACAGCTTATCGTTCCGAGCGAGAGAGAGAGAGAGAGAGAGGATAAAGGAGTAAAAAAAAAATGTTGCGAGCTAAAAGAGGGTGAAGAGTAAAAGTACAGGGGGATGTAACACGTCGTACAGAGAATATTAGTCGATCCCCTGGTAGTTCAGGTGTGCTAGGGATTAATTAGCGCGCTCACGCATACGGCGAAATCGAGAGCCGCCTGTAAAAGGGATGCTAATCGTAACTGTGATTTAATGTGGGTCCTCGGATTCTTCCCTCTTTCCCCCCTTCCTCGCTTGTGCATCGTCGATGTTTCCGCGGTTAATTAGCCGGTGGAAACGCGTAAAATCCGCGTTTGATCCGCAGACGAGGGAGCAACGGTCCCGTACACCGTCCGCTTTAATATTTTCGGCCATTGTTGACGGAGAAATCGCTTCGAAATGTAAATGAACGGCGGAGGGGAGGGAACGGTTCACCGCAGGCCGGTCGACGATCTAATTACGTTGTCGAGCGTTATTAAGTGGCGAGAACACGCGACATTATATTCGCCGACGCATCACATGCTCGCGCCCGCGGACAGATGTAATTAATAATCGTCACTACGGGCGTTTAATCGATCGATTTAATCGAGTGTATCGGTGGAAATTTCGTTTCAGGGGCGGTTACCACCGCCGCCGCCGGCGTCGACGCCGGCGTCGCTGCTGCCTCTCGCTTTTTCGATCGTTAATGAACACCCGCGGGGCGGAGTGTTTGTTGCACGTGTTGCCGGTGAAATTGATTTTGGATTATCCAAGTTGCTCATTTCGCAGTTTCGAAGAATGCAATTTTCCACCTTTCTCACCTGATACAATCTCCTTCGAGTTTGTCTCTAATTGCAAGTAATTTCAACGAAGATAATCAATAAAGAATTCTAACGAGATAAACGAATCGTTAGAAGAAAGGAAAACACAACGGAGAAAAGAAACAACAGGTTTTATATCGACAAAGACGAGAACGTCGATACGAAAATTGAAATGATCTCCACCGGCGGCTTCGTAAATACCGATCCAACCCGTTTCTAATAGCCCCGTCCGTTCCCTTCTATTAACAAATTACCCGGCTCATCGGGCTCCGATTCTCCATGCGTTACACACGTAATTCCGAGGCTGGCCGGTGCGGCCGTAGCTCGCAAATATCACGTGATACAATAGCCGGTACGGAACGAATATGCGAGATGAACGCTCGCGGGAGCAGTTGTCGATATTATGTCTGCGAGAGGGAACGACAGAGACAGGTGGATCGAACCTCGTTGGAGTAACGAAGAGAAATCGACGAACGGTGTGCGGAAGGGAGAAACCATCGGGTGAAAGAGAGCGACGGAGAAATCGAGAAAGATAGAGAGATATCGAATAGTAGGTGGAGGAAGAAAGAGGGTGAAAGTCGAGAGAGAAAAGCCACTAGATGGAACAGAGTGGCCAGCAGCGTGTCGGTATCCAGGCATTCGCCAGCATCCCCCGGTATCTCTTTGCATCCTCCTTCAGCAGTACCCAGTCCGTCCACCCCTCTTCCGGCTTCTGCTCCTCTTTCTCCTCGTGCAGCCATCAGCAACGGCAACATCAGCCGGCGGCGGCGGCGGCTTTCCATGCAACCTCCTCTTTCAACCATCGAACTAAAGGGTGCTTTTCACGGTGCCATGACGGAACGGTCCCTGGGTTTATGGCTGGCCCGCCTATGGGCTGCATCCACGCGCAAACCGGCCACCGCTGCTCGAGTACGACGAACTACCACCGCCGCCGCCGCCGCTGGTTGCACTCCGCCACTGCTCCAGGTGCAATATCGACCAGCGCTCGTTCCACCTTCGATCGCGACACGCCGTACCGACACCGGCACAACGACGCTTCGCGCCTCGACGACGCACGATCTGCCGCCGGGTGTTTATTCCATGGTTTCTGGTTTTAGAGGAAGGATCGAGAATGTCAACGATCGAGATCGTGTAAATCGCGGTTGTCAGGTGGGGTTCGTATGAGATGGAGAGGTTGTAAATGGGAGTTTGGGAGATGAAGTAGGTATGGCTGCTCAGAAAAGTATTTATAATATTAGGTCATAATTTCGTGATGAAAGGGAAAAATATTTGAATAAAAATTCGAGGAAATTTTATAGCGACGACATAATTTGGCTCTTACCCAAAACAATGGGAAGAATTTGTGGTATTAGAAGGCGCTTATGTTTCTTTTATCAAATTTAAAGATTCCTTGGAAATATTGATGTAAATTGAAAATTCGACGCGAAATATTATGAATATGAATATTCATTTTTGCTAAGTGTCTGAATATTTGTGTAACATAGTAGTTGGTCGTGATTTCTATTAATTTGTATTATAAAATAAACGACGTTTCATAGCGGAAGGGTATCAACTCAACCCTTTTACAACTAACCGAAATACATCCACGTTGAATTCGTTGGTTCGTGGTTATTTCCTCGAGTAGAATAGCAGTTGTTTTCTACCGTAGAAGCCTGCAGTAGATGTTAGATATAAAGACCTGTCGATCAAGCTAGAACGGGGTTGTTGTAAAAGTGAAATGAGGTTACGTAGCTCGACTTGATTATTTCTGGACCTCTAACAGATAGTGGACATTTCAGTTTTGAAGTTTGAATCGATAGTCTGGTAAACTATTTTGGAATAGTTGGAACAAGTTTTCGAGGGAAAAGTTCGCGGATAGTTTACTTAGCGAGCGTAAATTCTAACGACTATAATTCAAATAGAAAATTTTGATTGAAAATTCCTTTAAATTTGAAGAAAACTTCAACGTTTGCTATTTTTTTTTTTTTAATATTAACTTACTCCCGCAACGAAACTGACCGAGCACGGAAGAAATCAGAAATTTATTTGCTCAGCTCGTTCTCGAAGAAGTACACACACGGCGTCCGTAAATTTGTAGCTTATTGGGATCAACAAGATCCTCCGGGTACCTTGTTCAACTCTTAAGCTAGCTTCCCCGCCGCGCCAATGGCGAAGTCGTAGGTTCACTGTTGCGAACTTCAAATTGACTTTCGAACTTTGAGTGGAAAATGAAACGTTTCTACATTTCGGTTGCTCCCAGCCTGCACTCCTGAAAACTTTCTTTTCGCCGTTAGATTTCCCCGAACCTAGGTCTGCTCCGCGGTATTATCAACGTTAACAGTAAAATACGTCGATAAATTAGGAACAGACAGATGAGTATCTCAATTCCAGCATTAAGTCAAAGTGATATTTCATAAAATTAACATATCATTCACCTGCCCGTTTTACCTTTTTAACACACGAGGTACCCCATAATCTCTCAGCTACACGTTAACATCAATCTAACTTTACATAACACTTACGAGGACCGTTCGAAGCGAGGTATAGTCGGTGGAACCAATATAGCGAGGTCGTAAATTAAAGCATTAAGCGGCGACACCGATTGATGTAGCCACGCCCAGGGGCGTGAGTCATTTGTAAATTCATATCTAAAGTATCTCTACTTATAATCTTTCATTAAAGCCACACGGTATTAAGCCTCTGTCGCTTCCTGCTCGATACTAATTGCCACATTAAACCGTATTAAAAATTAACACGCAGCTGTGAAGAATTAAGGTGCGCGCAAATTTTATTTTTCGAGTTGGCAAGGAACAACTCTGAACGATCATCGAACTCTTTATTTCCCTCGAGAGAAGAATTTTTAGGGTTCGAGAGAATTTTTAATTATTAGGTTGACAACGAAGTGAGCGTTTTCTCACGTTAACCCTTTGAGAACGATCGACTCATATAAGCGTTCACGAAACACTATGAACGCACCGAATAAACTGACATTTCTTTAAGTAATAAAAATAGTTAGCGTGAATATAAGCTCGTGAAAAAAAGAAAACTGAAGTAGTAACCTAATTATGTGCTATGTAAGTAATCTGTACTTCGACATGTCAGATAAATGGCAAAGGGTAAATTAATTATACCGAACCTAAAACACATAACTACACTGTTTCGTGCAGTTTGACGTCTGAGAAATTTTACGACGTCGCTATATCGTTTCCAACGACTATACCAAATCGTAGAAAGTACAGTCGACTCCTTCTGCCCGTGAAATCGACGCAACATCGGCAGCCGTGAAACGTATTCGAACAGGATGGCCGTTCGACGTTGCGGAAAGTATTTACGACGAATCGAACGTTGCATCTGTCAGCGTGAAATATACTTCTACCGTTGCGTACGAGCCCCGACAGGTGCTATAAACACGTTCCCCCGTGTGCTTCAGGTGCGACGTGGATCGCAGTCAGTCGTTCCCTCGATCGCGATCATCGTCACCGGCAGGATCGGTTCGCTGGTTTTCGCACTTTGTTTCGCTCGATTCCACAGACCACAGTCTCACCGATACACCGTGATGATTTACGCTAATGCACTTGCCGCATAGTTTGACAGTATCGGATATATGCCCGGCGAGCGTAATCTATGGTTTTCTTAGTTTCAACGCGGCGATCCTACTGGGGATTTTGCGGGGTCGCGCTTAGGAACTCGGCTGATATAATTTACGCGGCTAACCGTGTTATCTCCTGCCTCTGTAAATCATTTTTTTTTTTATTCGTTACCTATGGGTGCGTGATTTATACGGAAAAAGAATTTTATACGCGTTTGCGATGTGTATCGGTAATTTTCAACTAGATGGGAAACTTTTTGGAGCAGAGAATATTAAAAATGGCAAGTAGTGAAATGCTTGTAGGTAGTATTTGCAACGTAAGTATCAAATTTGGGCTGAAACGTGAGGGAAGCGTAGGTGTAGAAGGTTCGAAGTAAAAATTCACTTTAAGTCGCGTTACATTCAGCTTTTTTTCTTACTCGATTCACGTCGAAGTTGATTTAGAGCGTTTCGAACTCTGCCTCGCATCGCTCCATACATCTTCGTTCAATTTTAAAGCGCTAACTTTGCGGGACCAAGTTGGAAATTTCGCTGGAAACTTCCACGAAACTTGGTTCGGCGTATTTTTTTATTAGCCGCGTAAAAGTAAACAGAACAGTTTCGAGTATTACGCAAGGAGAAGTATGTTTCGCTGTCGGTGTAACGAAATTTCGTAACACACACGGTTCGGCACGAAGTGAAAATAACGGCAAGGAACCCGTGGCGAACCCGTTTCGTTATCGATGAAACAATAAAACCTACATCACCCGACCATGTGCACCTCCGTATGTTTCGTGTATGAAAGAAGAATCTGAGAGGAGGATGAAACCTGCTCGATCACAGACACCGTTAATTTTTACCATTGATACTGTGTCTCTTTCGCAATTTTTCGAGTTTTCTGCTTATCAGAAAAAGTTGAACGCGACTTTCTTGTTGGAAAAGAATCAATACCAAAATACGTATTCTCTATTTACATATTGTTTATTTTCCACGAAAATGTTTTTCCATTTTTCTGTTTTCCAGGAAAAATTGAATACTACTTCCTTATTGAAAAAGAATTAACACAAAAATACATATTCCACGTTCAGTTTTCGCAGAAATATTCTACACCCAAAAAATTTGCAATTTTTCTGCTTGTCAGAGAAAATTGAACACAAATTATCTGTTAAGAAAAAATATATATCCTTTTTATTTTTCACAAAAAACGTTCTGCAATTGTCATCCCGTCGAATTTGATAACTCTAGAAATTTAGCACTAGCCGTTTCTTTATCCTCGATCCTTTAAACGTCTCGGTTCGTTGTTCCCGCCAGCCCACCCCGCAGCTGAATACAATTAATTATAAAACGGCGAGCGGAGCGTCGCGAGATAGTGCCCCTTGACTTCGTTACAGTATTAATTATCCCTTTTTCACATTTTCGCGGCGCTCTTATTTATAGCTTGGTAATTAAGCGGCACTCGCATTAGCCGGATTCGAGGCTGCAGTCACGTAAGGGTGCAAGTAAGCGCAGCGTGTCTCTCCTACGAGACGCAACATTTTCAACCCTCCTCCCCGCGTTCGCCGAGCTCTGAGTTTCGTGGAACGTGGATCACTGGCGTTAACCCTGTGCGTCTCGACCCACCCCCTCAGAACCGAGCGTTCCAAGGGCAGACTGCTGAATATTTCAATGGGCAATTTCAACCCTCGCCTCCCCCGGACGTGTGCTCCGAGACAAAGACAATGAAATTAATAGGAGCTCCTCCCCTGTCGCGATCGTTTCTTCATTCGATTCGAGCTTAATTTCGCTGGAAACTTCCACGAAACTTGGTTCGGCGTATTTTTTTATTAGCCGCGTAAAAGTAAACAGAACAGTTTCGAGTATTACGCAAGGAGAAGTATGTTTCGCTGTCGGTGTAACGAAATTTCGTAACACACACGGTTCGGCACGAAGTGAAAATAACGGCAAGGAACCCGTGGCGAACCCGTTTCGTTATCGATGAAACAATAAAACCTACATCACCCGACTATGTGCACCTCCGTATGTTTCGTGTATGAAAGAAGAATCTGAGAGGAGGATGAAACCTGCTCGATCACAGACACCGTTAATTTTTACCATTGATACTGTGTCTCTTTCGCAATTTTTCGAGTTTTCTGCTTATCAGAAAAAGTTGAACGCGACTTTCTTGTTGGAAAAGAATCAATACCAAAATACGTATTCTCTATTTACATATTGTTTATTTTCCACGAAAATGTTTTTCCATTTTTCTGTTTTCCAGGAAAAATTGAATACTACTTCCTTATTGAAAAAGAATTAACACAAAAATACATATTCCACGTTCAGTTTTCGCAGAAATATTCTACACCCAAAAAATTTGCAATTTTTCTGCTTGTCAGAGAAAATTGAACACAAATTATCTGTTAAGAAAAAATATATATCCTTTTTATTTTTCACAAAAAACGTTCTGCAATTGTCATCCCGTCGAATTTGATAACTCTAGAAATTTAGCACTAGCCGTTTCTTTATCCTCGATCCTTTAAACGTCTCGGTTCGTTGTTCCCGCCAGCCCACCCCGCAGCTGAATACAATTAATTATAAAACGGCGAGCGGAGCGTCGCGAGATAGTGCCCCTTGACTTCGTTACAGTATTAATTATCCCTTTTTCACATTTTCGCGGCGCTCTTATTTATAGCTTGGTAATTAAGCGGCACTCGCATTAGCCGGATTCGAGGCTGCAGTCACGTAAGGGTGCAAGTAAGCGCAGCGTGTCTCTCCTACGAGACGCAACATTTTCAACCCTCCTCCCCGCGTTCGCCGAGCTCTGAGTTTCGTGGAACGTGGATCACTGGCGTTAACCCTGTGCGTCTCGACCCACCCCCTCAGAACCGAGCGTTCCAAGGGCAGACTGCTGAATATTTCAATGGGCAATTTCAACCCTCGCCTCCCCCGGACGTGTGCTCCGAGACAAAGACAATGAAATTAATAGGAGCTCCTCCCCTGTCGCGATCGTTTCTTCATTCGATTCGAGCTTTTAGCGAATCGATCCTTTGCGAGACTCGAAACAGGACTCCGTTGCGTTAGCTGATGCTTTCATACTGGAAGCTTTCTAACGCCTAATCGAATCGATCGTTGATTTCCAGCCTGAAAGCTTTATTTTCATCGTGGACACGAAGCTGAGCTTTCGGTAAACGTTTGATGGTTTCGTGGTGGTTTTTTCGTTCTCTTTTTCGCCAAGAGGATCTAAAGGAACCGCGAGCAGCATTTTGTGTCTGATGCGTGAAAGGATGTTGAACGGAGTGACGAGAGACGATCAGGCAAAGTGGCAATTAGTTCGCAAGCAAATAGACTGGAGACACGTAGGAAGCGCATGCCGCTGCGACAGCGTTGCGATTCCTTGCGCTCGAAATTGTAGCCTTCCGGGGAATTTAATCAGAGCGCCACGGAGAATTTAGCTTTTGCAGTATGCTGACGGGCGCGGGATCGCCCGGAGTGGTTGTTAATGCAAAAATTATTCGTTTGTATGGTAATACGGTGTAGTTTCATTAAGAGGAACGCGTTAAACGCTTTTAACAGAGTGAATTTCGTTTGTTTAAACTTTTTTTACATGAGAGTATATAAGAAACAGCGTGCAATTTTTATTTTGTCGCTTGGAATATCTTGTGATATATAGATTTACCGTTGGAAGAAATTTGAGTAAATTTTTAAACAGTAATCTTCTTTCAGCTTTTCTCACAAATTTCGTGTGTTCGACGTGACATTTTCGACTCGTGACAGTTCTCCTGCGGGGACGTGATGTGTTGTCACGTAAGAGCGAGATTAGATTCTTATTTTCGCGACACAGCGATCATTCGAGGTCCCAATTACGATTTTCCATTAAAGACGCGTTCTCCTTTGTGTGTGAAAGAACTTCGACGAGTATAAAAAAATTAAAAAACAATTAAATTGTTGCAATATTGCTGACACCGTCTCCGACGAAACCGTTTCAAGAGATAGCTGATAAATTTTCTATCCCGTCTAAACGTGTGTTAATGAAGAAGTTCGCCTCGTTGAAATAATTGTCATTTGTCCCCGGAAATAACCTCGAAACTAATTACGATTTCCCGAACAGTGTCTACTTTCCTTTCTAATTAGCTCCACCCACCCTTCTCGAACGAAATTGAAATTCCGGGCAAATAGGATAAGAAACAAATTAAGAAGAGTTCTTGCGAGTCGAATTAATGCATACGAAAGAAGTTGCCCAAGGAAAAAAGAACAATTTCCTTTATTTTTTTTTTTTTTCACGCCGATCTCACCGAACGAACGAACGACAGAGAGGATTTCTCGCTCGACCGTGAAAAATCGTGTTGAATACGCGTCGCGATAAAACGCGATACGTGGGGAAAAATGACTCTCCGGCGGGTGTTAGCAAAGGTCGCATCGTACGCACCACGTGACGGTCAAGAGTAGAAAATCGACCGAGTGCGAATTTAAAACGCCTGGCATTTGGATTTCTCGAGTGTTAACCTGTATCCTGCACCTGCATCGCCGTTCTACGGCTACGTTTCGCTACTGCAGCGGTCTCGCGCTGCGCCGCAAAGATAATCACACGGTGGTCCGCTGAAATATTAACACTTCGCTGACCGTGCCTCGCAACAAAGTACTAAATACGTAATATCCCCCACTGTGCACCGTTGGAACTCCGATATATCGAGAAAAACGAAGGGGGGAAATTTACCGTGGATTCGCACGGAATTGTCCCCGAAATGGAGCACGTTGCGCTGAAACTTCCGAAACTTAACTTCGTAAAGGCGCAGAAACGCGAGACAATAGTTACGAATTAGTGAAAATTGTAAAATACAACGGTACGTTAAAAGCTTCTAGCTCTGGTTCGCGCAATTAAACAGTAATCTGTTAATGCAGTGTTTCTCAAAGTGGGACAATACGAATAATTCGGGGCAATTATCGTCATCTCAGTCAAAAAATCATCGTTGTCACCGATAAATTGTCGATTACTTTCCCGACGTTGAGCTCAATTTATTTCTTACAATATACAAAGTTTGATATACAATTTATATTCGTTGAAAAATGTCAAATTAATCCCAATTTCACACTTTTTCAGAACCTGATCGACTATTATCTATGCCACAGGGGAATTAAAATCTTCGAGTCTTCGAGATGGCGCATAATTCAAAAAGGGTTGTGAAACCCTACGTTGGCTTCCACTTTCCCCTCCAAAAACCAACAATCACATAAATCGTCAGTGATCAGATGTTAATAGACACCCTGAATCCTCCACGTGTCTCCACGATATTTTTCAAAATAATTCTTAAAATAACGCACCATTATAACAAACTTTTACCTCCCTCTTTTCAAACTACCTATCTGCATCAACAATAATCCTCAACTTCTCCGATCTAAAAATAAAAAATACTCCACCAGTGAAAAGTACCTATTTGCCTATCCGTCAAACTTTCTCCTCGTCGATTACTAAAAGAAAAAAAAAGGAAAAGTGTATCAATTATCTAATTTCCCTAACTGACAGACACTGTGGCGTCGATGCGTGGCCTTCGAAAGCGAGCAACGGCCCAGCAGCGAAAGGCGACGCGTAGACCAGGCGTGTGTGCCGCTACGACCCAAGAAGAAGCAGAAGAAGAAGAAGGAGACGAGTAAAGGGACACGTAAGAAAAGCAGCGAGGGAAAGCGGCGTGTGAAATAACGCCGGCCGGCTGCAAGGAGGGTTGCAGAAAGGGCATGGGGTGCTGGTTAGAGCCTGGTTCGGTGGGGATAATAAGAAGCAGGTGGTGGCGCGTGCTCGTTTATACAGACGGCGCTCATGCCACGTGGGATAGTTGGAGGGGCCGGAAAGAAGAGGGTGGCACGAGACGGGACGCGTGCAAGAGGGAAGAAGCGAGATGGAGAGAAGTGGAGACACTGGCCACCAAGACGTGGACGAGAACCGAACGAAAGAAGAAACGACGCTGCACGACGGCTGTGCCGGCGTATAATGCACTTTTTCCCGCGTCCCACGACGAAATTGAGCCACGAGCCGGTCCAACGTTCGCGTTTTCTTGCCACGATTATCATCCTTTCCTCGCTGCCATTCCTTCCCTCTGATTTGACTTTCCAGTCGGGCTCTTTTTGCCGTCTGACGAACGAACGACATTTGGGAAGTATCTCGAGACTGTTCTCTTAGGGCTTATGGTCATCTCGATGAAGTATCCTGTGTAAAGGAAGTTAGAATGAATTTCTGGAAGATTGATGTTCGGTTGCATTTTGAGAGACCCCGGGGTATTAACCCTCGTACGACGAATGCAGGGTCATTTTGACTCAACGGCGATAGAGTCAGCGTTTGGCACAGGAAACACACCTATTTTACGTATCAAAATATAAAATATATACAGTTGAAGGTATACACATTTGTACACACTCCCTTCTTGAAACCCGTGTACGATAGAAACTTTACTATGGGTCAAAATGACCCTGCATTCGTCTCTCGCGTTCGTTTAAAACCATTCATCCCCCGAGGATTAATGCCGAAAGGTTGGTTGGTAAAAAAATCGAAGTTTTGTTAGGTGAGATGTGTGTCCATCGACGATGAGAGACATTTACGAGAGGGATGAAGTGTGTACGCCGATAAGGATGCATATATGGCTGTCGTTGAATAACGAAAGGCGAGAGCGTAAAAATGACGGCGAGGCCGTGTGGCAGATGATGTAAGGGAATTACCACACGACACCTGCTTTTTGCCCGCATGAGGTGGCCCGCGTTCTCTACCTTTCCTGTCGCTATGCTGAAAAGAAGCAGCACGTGTTACAAAGTAAAAGAAGGAGAAGAATGTACATATACGTAGACGTCTTAAACGTTTAATTCGTCAACGGGCTTAAATAGAAAGTCTCGAGAAACACCGTAATCCTCCTCCGTTCGCGGTGAATACACGAAACTCTTGGCACCGGGAGCCTATCAATACCGAGAAAAAAAAAACACACACACACACACCGTCTATTAATCCTTTTTAATTATCGATAAAAAAAAAAAAGGAGAAAGAAGATTCTGCTGATGATCTCTATGAAAACTCATTAGCAGAAAATAAAAGGTGGAATAAAAGCTTCCTTTCAAATACCTTCCTCTTAAAATTCTCCCTTCGGCTTAGCCCGCGGCTGGTCGAGCCTCGTATCCGGTATTAAGAAATAAAGCAAGACCACGCGTCAGCCGTGCCTCGTGCTGTCGAAGAAAAGCAGCACTAATAATAGTAATGAGAGAAGTAGGAGGTGAAGGTGGCTGTGGTGGTGATGTGTTGGTGCAAGAAAAATGCAGCACCTGCCGTGCACCCGCATGCAGGAGGCGCAACGGTGCCTCTTCAGCTCGACGAAGAAAAAGAAATGAAAAAGAAGAGAGAAGAAGATCATCCAGATGAAAGAACGCACGGCGGAGGGTCGAGGAGGAGGAGGAGGAGGTGAGCCTTGAAGCAGATAGGCGAATCCCTTTTGGATCCTCGAAACGGGTCCTGTCCGTCCAAGAAGGAAGGAAGAAGAGCAGGTGTTTCTTCGCTTGGCAGCTGCCTCCCACCTGGGACTCACCTCGATCCAGCTATTCCCGTTCCTCCTTGTTATTGTTGTTGTTGTTCTTGCTGTTACCGCAACGTGGTTGTTTCACGTGTTACGTGCGTCGTGGAAAGACGTCGTGTTCGGTGTTGCGTTTGCGCAAACCTTGTAATTCAGCCGCCACATGGTTGACGTCCTGGCCAGGCTCCGTCCTTAACCCTCCTCACGCACCAATTTCTGCCTCGAATGTCGGAAGTACTTTACGCACCACGCGATCGTATAGTTCGATGAAATTAGCTTGCGAGCCTGTAGATCACGTACGTAGATGTTTCGACGATGAGAATTTCGTGTAAGAAGTTGTCTAGCGGAACCAGGGGAGGGTTGTTATACGGCAGGTAAAGTGGATGAGCGTGATTTGATCAGGGATTGAACGATTTTTGAATGGTTCACTTGGAAGAGCTGGGTTACTAATTGGACGAAGGTGGTCCGGTGATATAAAGATTGAAGCACGGCTTTGGGATCGTTGGTTTTGAGATAGGTGGAGTGATGAGATGGTGGTTTTAGCCCGGGATTACGTTTAATCCTCGAAGGTCTGGGTCCTTGAGAAGAAACGTGAATGTTGCATATACAGGGTCGACTTGTTTTGTATCGTTTTATCAAACGAATCTTATTTTTCTCCGCCGACATTGGCAGACTCGATAATGTGTACGAATTTTTCGTATCGCCCCATAAAAAGGCAATTCAATTTTTTCCCGGGCTAACCTTAAGAAGTTACCACATCGAACTGGAAATGTTTCGTAATTTATATCTCGATTGATATTTCCCCGGCGGGGAAGTCTCGGTGAGACGGGAATCCTCGACGACAGCACGCAGCAGAGACATCACGAGAAACACATCGCCGCCATTTCACGGCGCGAGATCCGCGTGAACGTCGCGACGTCTTGCGAGACGTCACGCAACGAGGTGCGTGAAATTCGGATCCGACTCGCTGCACGTTGCAAATCGACGCGCGATTTCAAGGTTCGTGCGGTTTTTTCGCCACGGCAACGTTCTGTTGCGGTTCGAGAATCGGACTCGAGTGTACACTCAGAGGGGCGAGGAATCGATATAACCGAACTGGTAAACGAGAAACTTTGCCTATTCGCTTCTTTTTTCTCTTTCAGACTCCGACACGCGGACCAGTCAATTTTATAAATTTTCCTGGCTCGATTTGCCGAGCGTGAACAAACCGCGAGCCAATACTACCTACCGTGTTTTCCCTCTCTCGATCTGTCTGTTCTTCCTCCCCCGTCGATAACCACTCTTGTCTCGTTTTTTCCCCCGAAAAAGCAGTGGTTTTCTAATTTACGGAGAAGTTGCGCCGCGGTTTCGCGGCCGGCGTTTTCGATCGGTTTCCGGAACGCGTATTAATGGCCACGCGCCACCGCAATTCCAATCGGACGATTCTTTTCGACGGAAGCACCGAAACGAATCTCGGTTTGCCGGCGATCGCACGCGAGCTCGTTTTTGTCCAGAGGCGCACACGGACGTCAAATTGACGAGCCGTTCGCCGTCATCGACGAATTAACGCGGCTACATTGCTCCGCTAATAGACGATCGCGATTTGCAATTTTTGGTCAGATCGTCTCTCAGGTATAAACACGAAACTAGACATCGTAAATGTGCTTTTTATGGAAATAAAATTACTTTCCATGAAAATTGATACCCTTCTGCGCGTGTATGCGTGTATGCTCGTGAAGACATGTTAAATCTTCTTTTCAACGCGGAGTTAAAAGTAATTATCTTATGAATTATGGAATAAAAATGAAGTATATAATTATCGCAGTCTTATTTATTCTACAATTATTTCACCCTCTTCAGCGTGTAATTTTTTTTCGAAGTAACTATCGCACCTAGCAATTACAAGATACAAGTGTACGAATATGATTAGCTGGCGCCGTGGAATTGCCAATGTCACGAACTTATAAAAAAAGAAGGAAACGTTCGTTTAATAAGTCTACATGCAGTGACCTTCGAGCAATTCAAGGTCTGAACATGCAACAACTGCACTTAGAGGGCGGAGTTGCAAAGTTTGCACGCGTCTTGCAAATGAAGCACGGAATACTAGATATCCTGGTTCTTTTAAATTACTTTCTATTCTCCAGTGGTTTGATATTGTTCGAAAGTCTCCGTACGTAGACTCGTCTTGCTTCTTTCACTCGTACTGTATATCGCGATACTGAAACGAGGGTAGGTACGATATACCTCTTGGAGAGAGAAACAAAAAGAGAGAAAAATAGGAAAGCATGGTACAATCTATTCTCTAAACAATTCTACGAAACAATGCGATATTTCCTTTCGTTCTCTTCTTTTTTTATTTCGAACGTTCGATGCGCGGATAAAGACTGAAATGTAACTATTTCACAGCTGCCTGGGGATACCTCGTATATCTGTTGGTACATTTAAATATTTGCCAGTATTTTACCGTCGCGTTCTCCTCCATCTCTCACGCGTTTACACGACAGACGAGCTTTCCCGATGGTAAATGAAATCCTGCAGAATCGTCGGTCCCGCTTCTATCGCCGCGCGAGTGCGACACGACGAAACATCGTCGCCCATTCTGCTAGACAATGAGAGAAAGAGAGATAAATAGTGAGAGAGATGCTTCAGCCGTTGGGATCGTTACAATGCATTTTCATCTTCGCGCGATACATTTTTCATCGGTCGAAAATCCTGGTACCATTGTTGATGCGTCGTCTCGCTTAGGCGGAAACGCTGAGCCGCCCCTCACGAGAAATTCACCGATGCGCGCACGGTTCACCGTTCTCCCATTATATGTCGTCCATAAAACTGATGAAATCTCGTGACAGAACACTCTCTCTCTCTCTCTGGTATCGTACGGCTGAAACAAATATGCGTGTGCAGAGAAAGATGACGATTAATCCCCGTTGCAATGGCTAACGGACTACTCCGCGGCTTTGTTCCGTTCCGAGCAACAATTTTCGTCTGATCATTGAAATAGTGCTGCTTTCAATATCACTTAAGGAGTGTATTCGTTGTATTTAGGAAAATCAGAAATATTTAAACTTCGTTTAATTTGCATTCGAAAGTTGCAAACCATAAAAAATGGCTGCGTGCTTTTCTTCAATATTCTGTGCATTAATTCAGCGAGTGCACTGTGGGTCACTGGTGACCCGGGCATCTTAGTGTCACGCTTTCAATGCAGAAAAGTAATAAATTAATGCAATAACGTGGGTCATCGGTGACCCAGGCGATCTAAATGAAAGGTCACGTGGAATTGGCGCGACACTGAAAATTTCAAATCTGCGGAAACGCGCCTTAATAATCTCCCTTTAACCCTTTCGCTGCCATTGCCCTCTATAGGCGCTTTAAAAATTTTCTTTGCACTGTGCTATTGGAGATTTTGGCGCACTTCCATACTAATTTAAGCCTTAATTTTATGCTTAGCACTCTTTCACCTTAATTGAATACCACGCGCGTTACACGCTAAAATCTGTTGCTGCGAAAGGGTCAAGACGCGGCGCAGGCGAGCGATGCAAACTCGTTACGATTCGACAGTTTTACATTTCCAATAATACAACACACACGAGCGCACAATCTCTCAACTGCACATTGCCACCGCAACGACGTTTAATCGCTCGCGTGCACCCGCAAAATGCCGTACATTTCCTATCGCCGAGCATATAGCGGTTTATTAAACTTTTCCCCCCGTTGTCCAATTTTTACTTAACACAATCTCCGGCTACAAGGAAGAACCGTACGCCCGCAAGAAGAATGTCCGTGTCGCAGTGCGAACGAGGCTAAATATGCATATGCGCGGACGCGGATATAGAGGTCCTTAATGTACTTTCAATGCTCGTAACAGCGGTGGAAGAGAAAAGACGCGCGGCGTGGCGCGGTTCCTCGAAGGGGCTTCCTCCTGGCGTACGCCTCTCTGGACAACCGTGATCCAGCTGCTACCAAGTGTACGAAGACGACGACGACGACGACGACGAGCACTCTTCGTCTCGTATTTAATTTCTCCCTTATTCCCCTTGAAAACCCCTTCCGTATATACCTTATACGATTTTCATGTAAATGCGGCTAGGTAATGAATAATATTTAGTGACGTCCGGCAAAATAAATATTCATGTTTACGCGCGGTCTGCGTGTATCTATTTACGAGGGAAACACACACACGATCGGTGGACGTTGGGTGGAACCTCGCGTTCGGCAGGAAGGGGTATAGTCGCGAGCGAGACGAACACCGGGCCGTGCAATTATGAACGGCGGATGACACACGGTTCGCATCGAATATCTGCCGGTCTATATACGCATCGCGCATCGTCGAGGATCTCGTAACCCGGCTTTCTACGTGTACATACACGGCAGACTTGTAACGACGATGTTCCTGTGCACGTGCACACGGTCCCTGTATGTTTGCACCGCGGATCTGCTTGTTCAGTGTTCATTTGCGTATCGATACGTTTGGCGATGGCACACAGACGCGACCTGCACCGCCTATACGTGTGTACTTAAGCCCTGTATGAATAATTCTCGCGACTTCTAGCGTTATTTATTAGAAACGTGCACGTTCGAGATTCGCGGCTTTGCGCGACGTACGTTACCGTACTGGCGAGGAACGCGGGATTTGCATTTAACCACGGTGTCCTCGAGGTTCTTGCGTTTCAGGTGGAACGTGAACGATGGTTGTTTCGGTTGGGTTTTAGCGTTCGACGAGAAAATTTTCGTTACTGATACAGTTTGAGAAAATACAGTTTGAAAATATAGATATTCAGAAAATAATACGAGGGATAGGGGACGAGTTAGCGAAACTTTGAACTGTTCTTTGTTTGAAAAACAAAACAAGAATTGCTGTATTTTGTGTATAAATTGTGGCGACCGCCATGGGGGGGCCACGCACTTAGGCCTGGCGACTCTTGGCCCTCGAGGACAAGGGGCTACTTAAGGGAGCCCCGAAAAAGGCCTTTTGTCGTAGACATTCTCTGCACGCGCATCACATAGTACATTTGAAATTATTTTAAGCATTACGTTTAAATAAATATATTTTTGTTACCCACCTGGCGAGTAATCATTTGCACCACGTCACTTCCAAAAAATAAATTCTATTGCCTTTTCTTGCTCATTTGTAAGGCCTTCAATAATTGAAGTTCAATTAATTAACCACAAATTGGCTGCTGTCTAGTAACTGTAGAAATCGATACTCACGTACAAACACTATACTTATAAACTTCCAAAAAGCTTGCTTACCTTTCATAGTGCACTTAAAAAGATACAAAATCCAGTAACCATAAGAAAGAATACCAATTACACACTTATCATCCTGCAAAATAATGCCGCGCGAAATTCAAAATTGTCCCGCAAGCTGCAAGATCGTTACCAAATGATAAACATAAATGCCGTCGTAAAGAAACATAACCACGGTGGCACTTATTCGTATAAATCGCGCGGACAACACGAGGCAACGATGAGCAGGCAGACGATTAAAAGCAGATTCACCTTCCGCCGTGTCCTCGGGTTCCGTTCCCCGAATCCTCGCCTCTCGGATAACAAACGGCTAATGATAATGTAATAATTATCATCGTTCGAAGCTGGTCAGAGTGAGAGAGAGTGTGTGTGGGGTGGGAAAGATGAGATGCAGCTAGCCGGCTTCCAGAGAGGTACGGCGCAGAGCAGCCGCGCGTAAATCTTCGGCGCGTGAACCAGCAGGGTTGTATTAATTATTTTGCGGGGAATGCTTCGACCCCCGGATACACACGGGCTTCGATTTATAGGAAACGGAGTAAGAGTGTTCCTATGTTTAGAATCTAATTAATGGGGCTTGGTGTTGCGCCACGTGAGGTATTCCTTCGATTGGAGCGTATATTCCGTTTGTGTTCCACGTCAGCTCCGCTCGTTTCTGCCTATAACTCCCTTATTCCGACGACGAATTTTTCAAGCTTAACACAGCCGCCACAATTGTGGTCATAGGTGATCGTTGCTGAACTTTTCGTCGCACGATTCTTCTTCTCGTTACTCCGCGATGGTGGAGAACAGGCAGATAAATGTATTACACGTCATGTTTTTGTGCAGTTCGATATTTTATTTTTATTTTTAACACGTTAAGGGGGTATTCTAGTCTAGAGTGTCATTTTTTAGTCCTTAGGGATTTTTTGTAAGGAAAGTATAAGTTTCTCAGTATCGGCATTTTGCATGCGTATTTATTCATGTTTCAAGAAAGTTCACAATTTTTTTCAAGTCAAAATAATTAAAACTGTCTGAATTATATATCATTCAGTGCGGTCCCTTTAAAAAAAAGTGTCCTACTGGCTGACACGATTCCTCCCGTTCTGTTTATCCGAAATGAAAAAACCGAAAGGATTAGTACGACTGTGTCTATGGTGTGAATCCGAATGAAAAAAAAATAGTGAAAATTTACAAAATGGCGGCACTTTGAATTTTGAATATCGATTTCTTCGACTTTTTTTCGTATTTCAGAGGCTCTAAAAATCAGAAAAATACATATTTTGCCATAATTCTGGTTCAGACGATAACGGCATATCCACTGAAGATGCATGTCAAATTTGGAGTCAATCGGACAACTAGTACTTCAGATATCATGTCGGCCATTTCGAAAAACATGGTTTCGAGAAAAACGCGTTTAAAGTTTCTCATACCAGTTACACGAGAATGGTATTGGCCATTTCGAAAAACATGGTTTCGAGAAAAACGCGTTTGAAGTTTCTCATACCAGTTACACGTGAATGGTATACTTATGACTACGGACTACATGTCTTCTTTAACCATCTATAAAACTTCGTCAATTTTACGAATTCGGAAAAATCCTTCGACAGTTATACTTCTGCAAATGTCTACTTTCAGAAAATGTAAAAAAATCGATTTTTTTGAAAAGTCTAGACTAGAATGCTCCCTTAAGTCAATGTGAGCCACTGATGGGTCATTGAGCGTTGCTCTTTGTGACACACCCAATATTCTGTGAAAAAACACATTTTAGACTCCACCAGAGTGTCTCGCAACCACAAAAGAACCATAACGCTGCAATCTTGGTGCATTCAAATTGAACGAAGGTTGGGTGCAAAGTATAATTTGCTCTGGGTGGGCCCATGAAAGCTGCACTGGTTGGGAACGTAAAGAATTGGGTAAATTCGAATGTTATAAATTTTCAGGACAATATTGCATTCTGTATCCGGTTTTACCCAGGCCACGGGACAAAACCGTAAATTTTTAATTTTAATAATAAACCGCACCTCTTCGTGAAATTGTTATTCTCGGAATTTTCTGTTCTCTTTTTATACAAATTTAATGCAAGCTATTCTTAAAAAAAGATTACTTTAACAAACTACATTTTCAATTTTTATTGAATTACATTAGTTCCAACGTTATTCCACTTTATCCTCAAGGTCCTGGCGTTATCCCAATCTCCCCTATATCAAAGAGCCGTAAAGATTCGAAACTGAAAAAAATGAATTATCAATGATAACAAGCACTTCAGTAAAATCGAACCATCCTGTCATAAACGAGTGTCTCATAAATTTCGTGTTAATACAACACAATCTAAATAGCGCGAGCGGAGAGTGTCAAAATACGCTCGGTGTTGAAGCTGGGCCACATTCACTTCTGCCACATCGTAGGTGGCGAATGTTTAAGAGGAATTTATATCACACTCTTTTGTTTATTTTAATATGCAAGCAAAAGGAAAAGGACAAAAGGGAACGGGGCTGATCCTCGAAGGTTTCCAAGTCTCTTGGTTACAAGATTTTTTCAACGTAATAATATACTTTCGCTGGCCGGAATCGTGGCATCCAGGGACGCGACGATGCTCCTGAATGTTTCGCTGGCTGATCGTTCCGACAGGCGGTCGAACGTCGTTTGTCGGGACGAAAAAGGAACAGGAAGAGGGAAGAGAAAGAGGAGACCGTTAAGGAAATGGGTTTCATGCTCCGCGAAATTCGAAACTGGCCCCGGGAAGGCGGCCAGCTTCTTTTCCATTTCTTCTTTCTTTTTTTCCCATCTTTTTCTTCTCCTCGCGCCTCGTAGTTTTAATGGACCGGGGAGCGTTTTGTGTTTCAACGATTTTCAATCCCCGGCCGGTTGATTTTTATAATTAACTTTCACCGTGAAGAAGATCGCTCGATAGGTTTGTGCAAGCACGGTGAAACGGTTCCACCGTTCGTTCGCGTTGTAAATCGAATTTCATCGGTTTTCATTTAGATAAATTATGGATCAATGAGTCGACGGATGGGAAACAATGAATAGTAGACGGTGAAATGACACCGTTACATGTATACGTATATGGTTCATGGTTATGTTATAAATGTGTAATGCTTATGAATCGATGTGTTACTGAATGCATAAGTAAGCATGGGTGGACAGCTGCTGCTCATTCACCAGACTGTTCTAAACGTTTTCACAAAGTGCTGTTTTCGAGCCTTCCAAGAGTACAGTTATACAAAATGTCGACAGGTGGTGAGACTGAAGAAGAAAAAAAAAGGAGAAGA
>NW_017100174.1:1400455-1416561 GCF_001263275.1 Habropoda laboriosa
TGTAGAACAGTTTCTCTTCTGAAGATCCTACGGTGATGCATTGATAAAGAAAAGAAATGCAACTTTTCGATTATACCTATTTTCGTCCATCTTTTTAAATTATACAACGCGATGTACATAGTATAAACACCGATAAAGGTAATTTATACCGTCCACAAAATTCAAATTAAGCGAGGCCGTATGCGCATATTTAAAATTAAACGTTTCCTCAAAAACCGGCGCTTCAGAATTAAAAAATGTTATTACACATATTTTCACGTAAAATCGCATTTATTCAGATTACACCGTCAATTCGTCAACATCTGTATCAAAAGTAATATTAAATCTTGATTCTGGATACGAACTTAATACTAAAATTCCGATAAAAATTGCGCTGTTAAGAAAAAGTAAACGACAAATTTATAGCACTTTTGGCGTGTTTCCTTACGATCCGCAAGTGTTGCTAAATTTTATCGACCGGACAGGAGCACGAGACGGCGTGCAAACGACGCGTCGAATAGTCCGTGGAAGTTGGAACTCCTCGAAGTTAGAACGCCTCCCTTCAGGCTGGAGGAGGCGAACAAAGGGAACGAACGAAAACGATGCCCTCAGAAATTGTGGGTTCCTTCTTGTTGCTCGACGGAGGAAAGAGCCTGGCCGTCACGGGAATCCTGGCCGAGCCTCCGGCGACGAAGTCCTGTGGCTAAGACAAACCCGAAACTCGCCACGGTCTTCCTCGCTACTTCGAGGTTTTCTTCCGAATCCTGTGCAAACATGAGAAACATGCAGCCGTCCGATGTGGATTCGGATTAAACGGAGCGTCAACCGCAACCACTTCGTTCTCACGTTGTACCTGGTTATGGTGCTCCCTTTCCTCTTATTTTTCCTTTTAACGGGCCATTTTGTCCTCCTTAAATCGCTCCTTCTGCAGAATTTTCGATTCTTTCTTCTTTATCAATGGAACGTTCGATTATTTTCTTTTTCTTTTGTTATTTTAAGTGAAGGCGATTGTTCAGCGTGTGCTTGATAGCAGGTAAAAGGGAATTTTTCTCCGCAGATTTGCTATCAAGGATAAATCGAGCGGAGAGAAAAATTCTTACGATTGAATAGCCGGATGAGAAATGATCTGTCCATCGAGTACAGTTCCCAAACGTGAGCGTTTCAAATGTTAACCAGTGGAAGTACCGTCGTTAGTCACGTGAGGGAGTATTATATGCGGTTCAGTTCTGACACACGTCGAAGACGAACGCGTTTAATTAATCTCCTACACAGATTACCTATATATTTCTTTTTCAAGCGTGAGACAGGCTTTGCTACTTTGAAAAATTTCACGTAACATTTACATCTGAAGGATGATCGGAAAAAAGAGAGTTGTGAAATGTCGAAGTGCGTTACAGAGATAAAAACGTAGGGAAAAGTGGTCCGGTAGACAAAACTCATAAACCAGAAACGTGATCGCATAATTGTTTGAGCGGTCATGCACATGCATCGTGCAAACGAGTCGTGGGAGAGAGAGAGAGAGAGAGAGAGAGAGGTTGTATCAGTCTACCTAAATATTCGTTACTCGGAGCAAAAACAAACAGTACGACGGGGGGGAAAAAATAGTACAAACATTTATACGTCTCTCTAAATTACAAACACACTGTTGCGTCAATATTTCATACAGTACAAACGGACCAGAAGCTTAACCGATGCACAAATCATCCCGCTGCATCGAAGAATTAAAACCAGAATCGTCGTTCGTATTGCACCGATGTAAAAAAAAAAAAGAGAGGAGAGAAAATATTAAATACGTTAAAACACACTCGAGAAAAGGAAAAAAACGTTGCTGAGAAGATAGGAATCGAAGCATCGATCAAAAATACGCAACGATAAGACACACGCGAAGGTCTGTACGCGTGGTTTCGTGGTGTATAACCGCTTTACCTATGCATCCCGATCGCATGTCCTTGAAAACTGGCCGCGTGGTTTCGCGAGTTGCCCGCCGGCATTCGTCGTCGACGTCCTCCTCGTCGTCGTTTCTTCTCGCGTTGCGTGCATGCCGGTGCATTCGCGCGAAACGTACGTACAGAGAGACAGACAGACGTATATACTCGCTGGGAGAAACCAGGTTCCAACATATATATACACATATGCACATATCCTTTGCACACGCACGTACATGCAAGAGAATACGAACGCGAGCAGAAACTCCACCTGCACCATGTACACGCGTTTATTATCCCGTATCGATGCGTGTGCATGTGCGAATCGTGCGAGAGGCAGACGCACCGCTTCCTCGGCGGGTGAAGGAGAAAGGAGGGTAGAGAGAACGAGGAAAGAGAGCGAGAGAAGAGACCACGGGAGGAACTGAGAGAACATGATCGCGAGGGGGATGGCGAGAGCGCATGGAAGGTTGGATCGTTCGCTGCCGGTAGCAACGACCCTGGATGCATCGACTCCTGGGGTTGTTGGGTGGCAAGGGTGGTGGATAGAGAGAGAGAGAGAGAGAGAGTGAGACGAACACGTCGGGATGAAGAGAGAGGACACGAGGGAGGAACGGCAAGAGCAAGAGAGAGATAGGTTTATATAGGTAGCAGAGAGACTAGGGGAGTCACCCTTTGTCTACTGTCTTTCTCTCGCCCTTTAACCAACCCTACGGTGTCCAGGATCCCTCTTCGTTCTTCTTCTCCGTTGCACCCTCTTTTTCTCACACACCCTCTCTCCTCTCTTCTTCTCCTCCTTTATATTATATATATATATACATATATATATACATATATATATGTATACAGACTCTTGCCAATCTGCCTTCCTCTCTGTCCCACTCCAGTCGTCGTCTCCCTCTCTACCAGCTCTTCGGCCCTCCACGCTATTGATCCCGCAGCATCCACCGCGAAATAACGACGTACGCCCCTGTTCTCGTCTCTCTTCGTCGTGTACGTTCGTTCTTCTCTCTCCTGTTGCCCGTTCACCGGCCGATTTCATCGGAGGGGAGGAAACGCGAAACGAGAAACGAGCATCGTCGTCGCGTGGCTGACGCCGCGCCGTCTTCCCTCGTCGTCGTCGTCGCGATTCCTCTCTTTCCGCGAATTTTCGCGCGCTCCACGGATAGTTTCACCGTGGAACCCCAGGCTTTTCCACGTGTGATATCACAGAGAGAGAGAACGTAGCTGGTGGTCGAACGGGACACGTTGAACTCGACACGGTTTTCCGAGCCGTCTGTGAAAACGAGGAAAGTTCGGAAACGTACGCTCCCTGCCTGGGTATTCCCGGTCGTCGACACGACCCACGGGAGTCCCCGGGGATCGACGCTCCATAACCATGCCTCGCCGGGAACCGTCCGCCTCTGATTCCGGCCTGTAATTTCCTAGATCAGACGGTTCGCTCTCGCCCGGCGAAATCTGGTGAAATGAGAATTAGGTGGAGAGGGATCGATGATGCTTTTCGGTATTTTATGCACGCTCGATTTTTCTCTTTTTTTTTTTTTGTCGTAATTTATTCTTCGTTAAACGTAGCGGAGATTTTGCTGCACCGAAATTTGAAGCTTCTACGTGGCAGAAGTTTAAAAGCAGGTCCAGAAATTATGCAGTAATTGTAATTATAATGAGCTCTTCGTGTTTCCCTTTTGCTTTCTGCGTTCGTGCATTCGGCGAAAATTGTGCCTTTGATAAATGTGCCAGTGTCTCGTGTAATATAGAACGCGTTAAATATCGAAGTGCACGAAATACATAATTACTGTGCGCAGAATTCTTCGTATACGGAAATTTTCGAAAGTCAGATAAAAAATGTGAAATGTTGTTCTAAGACTGGAGTAGTTAACGAGAAAGGCGAAACCACTGATTGTTAGGCTTTAATTTCATAATAAGGTTAAGTCTTTGTGGATAGAGCGGTGGCTGTGGACTCTTGCAATTACGTTTGATTGCATGACACTTTATGTCATCTTCCGTTTGCGGCGACGAGTGATTCCTTGAGAGAGAATAACACTTCACGCTGGATGCTTCAGAAAGTGCATACAATCTTGAATCTAAGCACTCGAATGTTTTACCAGTGTCGGTGACACTGTTCGCGAACCGTCTTTATTGAGTCTAGGAAGACTCGAAGCAGAGGAAGATACGGAATATTCAACGTAGACGTTACAGCATGAAAATTCCATTAAAAGCAAGAATAATACACGTCTTTATTCCGTCGTAAAAAGAAAAAGTATATAATGAGGGGAAAAAAGGAGTTAGTTATGAAGTTTCATCTAAAGATGAACACACGATAAGGATCCTCATTTTACTTGCAAATTCTACAAGACTCGGAGACTCGCCTATTCAAATGACTTCATCAGTGTCCGCAATCAATAAAAAATATAACGTTTTAAGAGCTCTCTTAACGCTTTTATTTCAATTTTAATGAAACGTATCACATTATATTCTCCTATAAACATACCTCCTGCCGAAACTTTTCCTACGTTGTATTTACATTCGCGTGATATTTCGTGCAAGATAAAAATCGCAATTCGACTCTTGGAAAATATTCGACAACCCTAACATCAAGATTATTCCCACAACCGATAAATCCACCGCGAAGGACTTCATAATGAACACTTGAAAGTGTAAATCGACGGCACGAGCTACGTTCCATTCCCGATACAACAGATAGGTTCTCCCCGTGGAAACAACGATCCTCGTCGTCGAATTATTAAAGCTCCTTTCCCACAGATACTTCCGCGTACCAAGAATCACACCCTCGAAGCGACCTCGAACGGCGGGTATGCATCTCGTGTCCGATGACTACCGTGGCCGGGCATAAATCAGCCGGCTCCGTATCCTTTTCACCGCTCGAAGCGTTTGCTTTGTAAATAGTTCGAGAGGGAAACGCGATCGAGAACCGAAGGAATCCCGCGTCTACCGTCCACGAGGCTCATTATCCGCGTCTGATCGTCGTGGACGTCGTTGAATTCCCGGCGATATTTCTACGTTCGCCTCGCGTGGATGACGATAAACGCCGGTAATTTCTCCTACCCGCCCCAATACGACCACCTTTCCACGGAAGATCTATAGAGGTGCAAGGTTTCCTCGCCTATCCAGCCGGAGAGGAAGACGAATGTTCGTCGACGATGCGGCACGAACCTCGAAACAAGGGATGCAGGAGGAGAGGAGGGAGAGAAGAAGGATTTTCTGGAACGAATTCTCGCGGTCGGACAAGGTTGGTTCTCGTGATTTTTCGTCGGGTCAGTTTGTTGCGGTTACACATTGTTGGTCGTAGAGAAATTGGAGAAAGAAATAAGAAAACGTGGAAATAGAGAGAGAAAGAGGGGGAGAGAATGAAGGGAGAAGAGAAGAGAGTCAGCCGGGCGTGGAATAATTTTTGAGAGTTCGGTCGACTACCCCGAGCCCGGCCGTTGACAAATTAGCATAACAGGGAATCGACCCAACCGGCGGAGTCAACCCCCACTGGAAGCCCCCTGCCAGGTCGTCTCAAGTGCTAGTTATATAGGCATCGGTGGAAGCCAACATCCGACATTTAACGTTCGAGACCACGGTAAAAGTTCCGTTTGCGCCAACCGACTCGTACTCTTTCCTTTTCCCCTCGCCGATGGAATTGAATTATTTTAACCGGGGATTTTGATCTTTGACGCTTGCCAGTCGATACTCTCTGGTTTGCTGGATTGTCGGTTGCTCACCACGGTTTCCCCGAGATTCGAGAACGTTGCCGCCAGCTTTGAGATCGATACCACTGTGATTTCTCGTTTCTCCTCTTGCACAGACGTTAAATTAAGGGGAAACAGATGAAATTCGAGAGGTTGCATAGGGGAATAACCGAGTTTCATACTTCGTTTGCGTGTAACTCGCCATCTATTCGGTTTAGTTAGGCGAATTACCGGAAGTGATTTACGACTCTTCTAGCTTCCACCGAGTGGAAACGAACGTTAACCAATTTCACGTCGAAGTAGATATAAAAGAAATCTCTATAAAAAAAAACAATAATATACTGTGAAAGGTAGTATTCGAAATTTCATTGATAAAGGAAGGAACGAAATGCCCAGTCGACGCGTTTCATACTCCTCTCTATTACACGCGGCGCTCTCTCGATTTCACATCGAGATTGCGGCGCGAAAAGAACGACGCCATTTAATCGAGAAACGGACGACGACGACGACTCTTTCCACACCTATTATTCTCCTTGGAGAATAAAACGACGCCGCGTTGGAGGAAAAAAAAAGCACGCGCTACAAAGCGAGGCCTACTTCTTTGAAGAGAACGATTCCACGTCACGCAGTTTTACTTTCGTGCACGTATTTTTCTTCCGTTCTTTTTTCTCTCTCTTTTCTTCTCTCGTTGCACACGGGTTGAAACGACAAAAAACAGCAGTCGTTTTCAGGGTCGGCCTCGAACGCCACCGCGAGGGTAGCGACCCGAAGGGTTGAAGGACCACCGCGCTGCGACCGATGCTGCGCCACTGCCGGGAGATCTTAATCTCTCGATTAGGTGGGTACATTGTGCGAGCAGGGCTGAAAATTGAATGAACGCGACGGGGTCGAAGGATCTAGAAGAGCCACTCTCGGTAGACTCGAATGGGCGCACGGAGGAAAATTTTTATTCCTTTCCAATTTCACCACGGAAAGAATGGAATTCTTTTTTCACTATGCCCGTATAAAATATAATTTGTATTTCATTATACGCAATAACGGGTGGAATTTTTGTTTGAATAATTTTATACATAGCAGATATCGAAGCGAGTTGCGAAAGCTAATTGAACTCGCCGTAACAAATATCGTTGAATTTCCAGAAGTATGTGCAATTTGCTGTATTCGTTCGAGTACGATGTTTAATGAAAGTTTCAATGAATACATCGGAATTCGTTCGACACTGTGGAATACCGCGTTCGAATGTATACCCTCCGAAGTCGCCACCCTCCTACGCGGAATCGTGCGTCCGTAAACAGACGCAGCACGCGCGATTAACGATATCCAAATCGCTCAGCACACGCTCCTACGTTATTTACCGCTCATAAATATACGTCTACTCGCTCTTTTTGGTGTTTGCTCAATCACGTGGCAAATCTTTCGAAGGGACTATCAAATAGAAACGCTTTCTTATTTTTATTATTTTGTGGCGAATGCAGGGAATTTTACGAAAGCGGGATCAAAGTGGAACGAGAACAGTTAAATAAGTAATAACGATGAATTTCAACTCCAACTATAACTTCAACTTATAAACCTGAAGTTTATCAAACGTTCTAGCTTTTCGTAATGCAAGGGGTACAAATATCGTTATCCCAACATGATCGACATCTTCCTCGAGCACACCTGCACACCTTTCCCAACCGAAGGCTCAACAGAACCTCGATCCTTAAATTACCAACGAACGACAACCCACAAATTCCCAAACAACAGTCTCATCAAGTCCCTTCCCATACAATCCTCCCTTCTGTCTGCCATTCAGCCAGAGGTCAGGCTTTATCAGCCTAGCAGGGCCTGGAGCGCCATGCATCAAATCGTAGCGCGGCAAAGACGAGCCGCGCCGCGTAAACGGTGGTCCAGATGATTTGTGAGAGGTGGATAATGGTTATCCCGGGCCGCGATGCTGCTCCTGTACCCTCGTCGACGGTAGCTACTACGCCGATATCGGTACCGGGTAGTGGCAGCGGCGGAGGTGGTGGTGGTGGCTATGGAGCAACACCGGGACGAGGGTGTAGAGAGGGTTTCGAGAGGGGAAGGGCGAAAGGGGTGTAGTTGGAGGAGAGTGAATCGTCGGAGGGCTGGTTGCAGGGACCGGCGGGCTCCTACGTATACCAGGGGTGTAGCCACCTCGGTGCACCGAGGGGTGGATTCTCTCCGGCTCGGGTCAGTGCCCTCCCGTAACATTGAACCACCCTGCGGTGCAGTCAGGGCCGAGGCAGGTACGCATGCGTGCCCAGTGCGCCCCTCTGACATCGCAACGTGCGCCACCCAGCCAACTTCCTACCCTACCCACCCCCTATAGTCGCGATCTATCGCGAGGCTATACGTATATTATATACGTGCACAGTAGCTACGTGTACACATGCAGACGATACCGGCGTACCACGGGCCGGCACGTCTCGGTGTTTTAATTTCTTCCACCGTCCCGGACACCCTCCCTTCATCTCCTTTCCCTCTATATCCCAACCCCTGTATCATCGTTTACTTAACATCTCCTTTTCTCTCCGTGTCTCAACCTTTCCTTCTTTCCCCCTTCCATACGTGTATCCACTTTACTCGCCTGCTTCTGTTTCCGTTTATCCTACCTTCTCACTCCTCGCTACCTGCTTTGACACACGTCTCTCTCTCCCTCTCCCACCCTCTATCTGTGTCTCACTGTTTCACCCCATCGGTGAACTAGTGTGGTATCGTGGCGCAACGAACGCCTGCTGGTCCTCCGATGTTACTCCTAGCGTTGCCCACGCATCTCACCCTCGTTCAGTTTCACGGAGGAATAGGTAGGTCGTTGGCAATCGAATTTTGCGTTCGCTGAACGGTGGCCACGGGGACTGATCGCGTCGCGCTGATTCGAGCAGAAGTCACGCTCGGCCGTTGCACCTTGCCGCGTGACTGTTGCCAGCATGGCACGCCGCGGCGGACACCTGTGCCCGTTGTGTTGCTGCCACGGACAGGTGGACCGGCCAGAGGGTTCGCCGCGATAGAAATCCCCGGGGCTGATAAACAACGCCGCTGTGCTACACACCTCCTCTCCTCTCTCCTCTCCACTCCTAGCAACGCTCCTCATCGACTGTCGCGCCACGCCGCGCCGTGTCCCGAGCAATCGATATTATCGGGGAGGATGCGAGATGGCCCGCAACACGCGGGACTTTGTAAACAACGATATTTTGCCGGGTAGCGGGACATCAAAGACGAGGGTGTTGCGACGCGAACGGTGTGAATAGAGGGGGAGCCAACGTGGACGACGCGTTTTTCGAGGAAATTTAGATGTTGCAAAACCTGCTATCATTGTGTCGGTGGTTTCGCGATTTTTATCGCAAGGTTAAATAGTTTGAAATAAATGTTTACGAGGATCGCGAGTGGGTTCTGTGTGTTTTACAGTCTTCGATCGTTATCGCAGTTGTTCGGGAATCTTGTTTAAATGTTCGTTACACGAGGTTATCGTCTATTAAGATCGTCTTGGTAATTTATTTATCGAACGGTGAACGCTGTAAATTGCTTGTAGTTTTATTATATGTGTACCGATTAAGTGGATCTACGTATATGTAAATTCTTTCTGAAACCGACTGGTTGAAACGGTGGAATACGTGCAGATACTTTTTGTTACGGACCGCAGTGCTCGTTAATCACCTGTAATTGAAGTTTTATCAAAGATCGGGGAAATAAAAGAATGCGTGTAGTCAAACGTTTCGTATAAAATTACTCTTTAATTATCGACGATTCTCGTAATGCGCATCGACGCAGCTGCAAGTTCCTTAACTGCACGATTTACATAGTTTGCAAAGCATTCGCGAGTATCGTCGTGATAGTTGTTTGCAAATTGTTTAACTAACTCCCGTACACGATTAGCAGTTCCTATTTCGAAGATCCGTTCGCAGCTGAAGTTGGAAATCTCGTAAATATCACAGGAAGTTCACTTCTTCTGCATACATTCAACGTAATAGTATCTTGTAATTACCACTGATCTCTATGGGAGATACGGAGAAGTTTCGAATTTTCATAACTTGTTAATCGATCTCCAATTACCTTCCACAATTTTTAACACAAAAGAACATTTCTCGTATCACGTTAAAACAACACACAGTTCCATCGAGAAATACCGAATTATCGAAATTTCTTTCACAAACGAAAAATCCAACGATGCACCGAGAAATTCAAATTTCCCGCGTAAATGTCCGTGGAAAAAGGATCGTCGATAGCGAGCGATCGGGACAATTCCCGGTTCCGTCGATCCGTACACCGATCGGATGCTATCTTAATTATTGATTCAACGGTGGTTGCTGAGGCCGCGATGTCTGGGAAATGGGCGCATGCGAATTATAGGCGGGGCCGCGAGGCCGGCCACGAGTTACGCTGACTGAAACTAGCGGGGTTGAATTACGATTCGTGTAAATCATCGCGCAGCCGGTTTTCGCGCACCGTTCGGGCCCGTCCGCGACGTGGAAGAACATGTAAATACTTCGTAGCCATTAACGTTTCTCGTAATTTTTCCCCTCCGCTAAAGGGACATAATTTTCGGTAATGTTACACCGCCGCGTGATTACGAGCCCTATATGGCCGAGTGTCCGCCGCGTCGTCCCCTAACGTAATACCTTGTCCTCGTGCATTTTTAACAATTAATTGCCAATCCTCTCTCTGTCTCTACGTCGTAGAAAATACAGAAACGACAAGCCGGGAGGATCGCGTGGCAATAATTTCGATCGAATGTATTGCGGTGCGGTTCGAATACTGTCTGTTGGCTTCGCGACATGCGCGTTCCCGTAATGAATGTGTTTGATGTCCTGAAGATCGAGTTCGTAGATGCTGGTTGAGCGACAAGTGACGGGATTCGCTCGTGAAACGTGGGCAGAATTTTATACGGAGATAGTGAATTTCGTACAATAATCGAGTGGTTTGACTGTAATTTCGTAATCTGAGAAATTGTACCGTTTGATAGGTACACAGTTGTAAATTTAAGATTAGAGATTTTTTTGTAAGTCTATCAATTCAATGGTAATATCGATAGAAACCTGACGATGTCGGGTAGAAACGTGAATAATATTCCATAAAACAGAGGGAAACGTGTATCGATAGGGGGTAACGCCCCGGTGTATCTACAACGACCGTTCCAACACTGCAACGACCGATCAGTTCGATTTAATTCGAAACATAAATCCTTTAAACTGCTGCGATCAGTCCTACCAAAAACTAAATCTGTAATATTTGAATCGCTTTTCAGGTCGATTACACGACCTATCGTAATACTTATTCGATAGCCAATCGGTTGATTAATAAGCCCTGTGCTAAAAGGGAAATACAGTAGCGATAAATAATCGCGAACGCAAATATCGAGTAACCTAAACACGGTGAAACGAAGATAAATTTGTTTCATAAAAGTATCAGGCCGTACCATATTTCTGCAATATCGTACAAGTCATTTCTTAACACGTAAAAAGTGCACCAATTTACTGGGTTTAACAATTTATCGCGGTGGAATGGATGCTTGAAAAATTTCTAAAATGTTTAAAATGAAAAAAAGAATGTCAATACGTAAACCGAGAAATTTTTCAATACGAGTATACAAATTTCTGTTACATACTGTATACCAATTACAAACACTTTCCGTTGAAAAACCGCTCAACTCGGAAATTCCTTTTTTCCAATCAAATTAACGCTGAACCAAATTTGCACGCAGTTCACGTTCCCTTTACCAGCATACGTTAACCACACACTTGGTCCAAGAGAGGCTCACGCAGCTCCTGACCTTCCCTTATTAGTTTACCGCGGTTAAGTCTAACCTAATAACTCCCGAACAACCTTCACGTTCCGCTTGCGTTTTTTTTTTCCTTCTCTTGGTCGAGAACGCGCCCGGGACCTGGTTGGTTCGGTTCGTTCGTCGATCGAGCGAAAACCGGTGAAACTTTTCCAGTGCAATGAACCCTGTGGGGCTCGGGAGGCAGAGACGCGCCCCTAAGCAGAGAGGCGTTCCGTTCGTTCGTTTGTTGGGGTGCGTTCTCAACGATGTGACTAAAGTGGAGGCAATCACGCCACCGTTATAACCGACGGTGTATTTCAGTCGCGTAACGCCGCGCAGAAATGAATTTGAATAGCTAATGATACACGAGCTCCAATTTGAAGGGTAAAACGGCGAGGCGTGTGGCGGGTTTGCCGTGACACGAAACTTCGAACCGTGGCCGAGGTGGATTAGGACATAATACGTACATACGTATATACCCGCCGAAGGGTGGTCCTCGTTTTTATTTTCTTCCTGGCTAACGGCTTATCGAACACGACGATCGACCTCGCGAACTCTCTTACGACCACGCAGCCGGAAGTCACCAAAGATTCCTGAGTACCTCGGTTTTGCTTCCGTGTTGCTTATGGCCCGCTCCGAGTTTACAGTGTGTATGAATTTCTCTCAACAATTTCAGCAATCTTTATGGATCGCTTGGGTCGTTCTGTAATGTGTTTCGTGGGGGCTTCGAGTGGGCGTAGTCTTTGGGGAATTGGGAATACCGTTGGTATAGTTGTTGCACGGTGAGCCATGGAAAAATTGAAGAGGTAGGCGCGAGAAAGGCGTGACTGCGAAATATTGATTTTGAGGAAATAGGGAGAATAGGAGAAATTGATTCGTGATTTCTTTTAGGCTAAGGTAAGAAAAACTAATATAAGATTAACCCTAGTGCGTTCTTAACATCTCTGGGTCAAAACAGACCCAAAGAGTCCTCTCCTCATATAATAAATATTCTTTGTTACTTTAATCACAATATATTTGTATAATTTTAAACAATACAATGCCTACTAAAATAAAAAAAATGTGGTTTCACTTGCGTACGAAAAAAGATTTTACTATCGGGTCATATTTGACCCGGCATCATCTATGCGACTAACTTGCCAAAAACGTATTGTGTGCGCTGCATCAAATGAATTGTGACGTTCTTTTATACCTTGAGAAACCAAACAATGTATCAGGTTTGACCCTTTGCGGTCCAAATACTCCACTTAGTCCGTACTCATTTGGTCACTCTCGGGCAGTACCATGTATCCCTTCGGCGTAATATTAATGCATAAAAAAATGGTTACTGTATGATAAAATTCTTATGTCGAGTCTGACACGACACAGGAGCGCAAAGTGTTAAATTTACGTTTGTCATTTTCGAAGTTCCACGACGAGTTAGCTCGTCATCCCCAGTTAAAGTTAACTCCACGACCTCGCTATATCTCTTCCACCGACTACAAACAAAAAATGTGTCACATCCATGAAAAAAAGAATATGAACGATGTAAAAGGTAGGTATTTCCTCAAGACGCGGTGAGGGGTCACATCCATGAAAAAAAGAATATGAACGATGTAAAAGGTAGGTATTTCCTCAAGACGCGGTGATCTCAGCGCCTGGTTCGAAATGCAAGCGTTTTCCCGGGCGATAGGTATCGTTTCCGCGGCGCGGCTCCTCGGTGTCACGATCTTCGTGGAAACGATCCCGGTCCCGCGCACGGTATCGCTGAAATTTCGCCGGCAAGTTTGTTCCCAAAAGCGTGAAACTTCGTTACAGTCAATTGATGTTCCCGCGGCGAATGCGCATCCGCCGGGAAAAGGAGTTCGTGGAACTCCGGCCTGGTGCACTGAACTCTCTCTCTCCCCCCGATTGTTCTCTGCAAAGCGTTGACGTATCTCGAAGTGGAAAAAGGGGGCGCATCGGTGGCGAGGCGGTGCGCGGCGGCGACACGGGGGAGAGAAATGGCCTCATTTCGCAGCTAGAACGACGTGCGTCGCTCCTTCCTCGCGGAACTCTGATCCGCGCACTGCCACCGCGCAACCTTCGCCTCCTCTGCGAGCATACCCCGATAGGATGCAGCCTGAATAATGTGCCGTAGACTCTCTGTCGAGAGAATCTGTCATAATTTTTCACATTTACACGTTACTCTTCGAGGCTATTCGATATATATATAATAGAAAAGGGGGTGGTAAACGTGTGTGTGCGAGAAGTTACGAGATTAATTGGGCGAGAACAAATGTTTAGCTGCTGACAGAGAGGGAGAGAGAGAGAGAGAGCACAAGGGTCGATGCTGAGTTCTCCATTTTGGGTTGTGTAGCACTGCAAAGGGAGAATTTCTGTTAACTATTCCGTGGAAGGGGAGTTAGGAACCGAGTTAGGGGTTTAGTTTGTCGGTAACGAGACTAAGATACGTGTAATTCTTGGTTGTATTGTTTGCAAATGGGAAATTGAAAGTGACTAGTTGGTAGAAATAATGTTCCCCTTTGTACAAACGTTTCACAAGAACGTCAAATCACAGGTATAAGAAAGTATACCACGACGATGGTGTATAATCACGAAATTTATTTGGCGGCACATTTCGAGCCAATCAGCTCGACAAATATTAACCCGACGAAAAACGAAATTTATTATAAAAGTAATCTATGAAGTAATTAGCTGGCGCTCATAAGCTTCATTAATAACGATTTCCTTACTCCCGATCCTTCAGGCAGATAGGTAAACTACCAGAGGAACGAGTATTAAGATACTTAAATAGGTGTATTAATTACCTGAAATTACTCGATAAAAGAGTGTCTCGAAATTTCTTTTTCATCGATATCGTTCACATTTTTAATAACACACGACACACGAACTAACACTTGACGCAAACATAAAACTAACGACAACCGTAAGACAATGCTAAACGCAGCTCTACACGGCATCGTACCTGAACGTCGTTCCAAATACACAGAGAGGTGTATAAAAAAATTCACGTTTGTCTCGCCCCGGGTAATATAAATATTCCGCGAGGGGGTGAGCGAGGCGCAGCGAAGAACAGCGCGATTCTAATTATTTCGACGTCCAATTAAGACCTGCATCGTGAACGTTGCACCCTTAAATTAGATTTAACAGGGCAGAGGTAGAGGCGCGATCGTTTTCTCTGTCCGTTTCGACGTTTTTCTTGTCCGGGAGGGCCGAAAAACTCCACGCTCGCTGCCTGCCTGGGTTCGTTTCGTCTGCGAAACTCTCCCGTGTGCAGGTAGCACGCGGGAGAGCGAAAAGCTTAGCGCCGCGTTTCCATGCGCGACAACGCAACGTCGTGAGAGAGTGTGCATCGATTCAATCGAATTAATTACGGCCGGAACGTACACGGCTTAAAAATAACGAGCGCAACGTGGCGCAACGAAAATCAATACGCACATACGCTAACCGGTGTGCCGGAGACGCGCGCTGTGTATTAATAATTCAGGTATAAATAATACGTAATCGTAAAAAGGAACAGTCTGGTCGCAGTAGTGGCCGATTAACGACAGAGTCGGTATTTCTTTTTTTTTTTTGTTTCTTAAGAATCAAACGAACAGTAGGTCGGCGTAATTTTCAAAGGCGTGACAAATAGGGGCTGTTCGCGTGGGAGAAACGCAAGGGGCGTGTTTTCACGCGGTCTGGTTTCGAAAATGATTCTTGGAACGAATGTAAAATAGGTGAAACCGTCGAAGGAGGGAGGAGAAATGGTCGAATTTGAATCGAACGTTCTCAGTGGAAGGTGGAAGTATAAACGGTAATTATTCAAGGGACACGTCCATTGAACACGCATTTCCATCTGGATATTCCGGTCTCGCCGAGACGAGTATTTACCCTCGAAGATAACTCGGAGATTAGGAAATTCGAGACGCTGCAGCAACTCGGGCTGCAATTACGCCTGCGAGCTGCTACGATGGAAATGCACAAAGCGAGCAACCGGGGGAATTTCATTGGACTCGCCCTACCTCCTGCTTCTGTTGCTTCTTAAGAAACGTTTTCGAGGGTGCTGTGCAGTGTTCTTTGCTTTCTTTGGTTGTGCGAATTAAAACTACCTGTCGTTTATTTTACTCTGTTGATAAAATGACGTTCTTTCTTGCTAAACATTTCTTTTCTGGGAGAGGATTTAGGGTTGAATGTAAAACCTAGTTTTAGTCCTATTTATTAAAATATCATAATTTCTAATTTTTTTAAATTACATTTGTAAATAATTAGAAGGTAATATCTGTTGTTGTTATTCAAAGTTCAGTTCCTTTAAATTACTCCTCGTGAATATGTTCCGTGTCGTGAAAAATGACATGTTTCACTTGAACACTGAGAGGAGGTTAAAAAGTCGCGTTAAAATATTTAATTACAGAAACATATCCATGAATTGTTGACACATTAATCTTCAAGCATCGACTTCCGTTTATGTATACCAGCATTGGCACAAAAGACAAGAAACCTGTTAAAACTAATTAAAAAAGAATACCTTCCGTTTATGTATACCAGCATTGGCACAAAAGACAAGAAACCTGTTAAAACTAATTAAATCCCCAACACCATGAACCGAAGTAAAATTTCTCTCCACAAGCAGAAGAACGTAATTCGAAACACCGACAAAAGGCTCCGTACAGCCAGCACACTCTGCTATACACCTCAATGCAGCAGAATAAAATTTTTTTCATCCCTCGCCGTTACACGAGAAATCCCAAGATCAGTCACCGTGCGCATACTTAGCCCGCCATT
>NW_017100174.1:1416625-1457647 GCF_001263275.1 Habropoda laboriosa
ACCACTCCCACGAGCGATCCCACGAAAGGCTCCGGTAGCCACGGAAGTATCGGGACGAGGAAAGGAGAGCCCATCCCCGTCTTCTTCCTCTTCCCCTCCCCCGCTTCCTCCTCCTCCAACTCCACCTTCTCATCCCTCCCGAAGGTTTCTGCATATCTTTCTCTTCCTCTCTCGTAATATTCCTCGTGGAAGCTGACGCGCACAATGTCTCGCAGACGGCGCTCCGGCATAATGTTCGCAGGCCGCGATAGCGATCCACCCCTTCGAGGTGGCGAACACCAGCAGCCAGAAGGCGTAGAAACGGCTGAGGCTCGTTAAAAAGTCCGTTGGACCACTCGTAACGGCCACGGGAAACGAAGAGAGGACCGTGGAGAAGAATGCACCGAGCTGAGCTGCACTTACTTACTTACGCGGCGTTGCACCCCTCGCGCGCGCCCACCTCATCTCTTTCTCTTCTCTTCTCTTTCCTCGCCACTGACATTTTCTTCTTCCATCGTTGGTCCGCGCCCACCATCGTCGTCGCTAACTTCCACGGTGTTCACCCACCCTCCCCCGCGAAGGGATGAAATCGTTAGCCGGGGGTAATACACGCACACAGGACGCTTCGATGCGTCCCTTTGACTGTTTCTCTCTCTGTCGCTCGCTCCGAGCTCGCGCCACTCCTATAATTCAGTCGCGACGGCCATCCCCCTTGGTAAATGACTTTCTTTCGTTCGCCATCGGAACCGTTTTACCCGGGGATATTATTTCCTGGATATTAATGGGAACAAAGACGGGACTGGATTTCTCCTTTCGCCTCCTATTTCGAATCTCTTTCGGTTTAGACGGGGGGATGGGTGTGATTTAGGTTTTGGATGCGATCGTTGAGGGTTGAAATGATGGGTGGGATGGGAAAGGTTTAGAATGTGGAGGATGCGACGGCACTGTGTTATAATTTGATCAATTATGGTTTTTTTCATTGTGTTACAGTTGGATAAATCGTGTCTTTTTAACTGTTTTATAATGGGATAAATTGTATTTTTTGAATTGTCCTATAATTGGATAAATCGTGCCTCCTTTTACTGTCAAGATGATTCTATCCTGTTTGACAAGAGAAAAGTCTTTTCGTGTTCACGAAGTAACTGACAAGATTTACATAAGGAGTATTGAAATATTCTATAATACAGAGTATCCCAATTGTTTCCAGTCAAACTTTGTCAGTACCTTCTATGGATACAAGTGACAGAAAGTGTTATACACCCAGTTCTGTTTTTACACGGTAGATACGTTCCAGAAGAAACCGTGTAAAAGAAGACATCGTGTACATACATAGAAAAATAGGGGATTGGTTCCGTATCCTTAAAACCTGTAAAAAATAGCTAAAATAAAAGGATTCATACAAAAAACTTTATTAAGAGTCTTTATAAAAAGCCAAATTTGATTTGCATGTGCATTCATGCACAGTTTATTTTATAAAAACGAATTCTTAAAGTAAACGTAACGTATGTAAATTAAATATGATCACAAATTCAGGAATGAAAAATTGAAAACAGCGATAGTGATGAAAACAGCATAACCTTATTCGCTGTCATCGTCGGATATCATACGCGTTCGCTTGCGTAAGACTGGTTCAAAATCACTATCATCGCTCTTCGTAATATCGAAAGAAAATGTGTAAAAAGGAAATTGAATTTATTTTCTTAAACCGTGTTAAATCAAAACCGTGTAAAAACAGAATTGGGTGTACAAACATAGGTCGTTTGAAGCTTTGTTAAAAAGTTATAACAAAAAAAGCAAATACGAAGGGAATGGTAACGAATTCGCAGTTTCTATGGTACAAGACAAGAATTGCTCTGGCAAAAGTTGCATTCGGCACATTCGACGATCTCAGATCTTAAGCACAGCTTGCATAGGCAGACTAGATCTACATATCGCTGATCTATTCCTATTTTTATCATATCTGCACATGCGACACCCTTAATAGACAGAGAATATAAAGAATCCCAAACTTGTCCCATTTCTAAAAAAAGAACTCTAAATAAAATTTGCCTAAAAAAGAATTGGCGTAAGAATAATTTCAACGAGAAATCAATAAGCCTTAATTAAGAGTATCACAATTAGAAAAATGACTAAAATAAATGGCATTTTGTATTTCGATCAGCGTTTCGTACAATTCCATTCGCGATAAGCAAACTGCATTTGCACGTGCACTCTTTTCTTTTTTCAATTTTCACCTCGGTCACAAGAGACACACACCAATCACCGGCGGTTTCAAACTGGCCTTTCAATTCACCACCGTCGTGTATCACGCGCTGAAAAGTTCCCGCCGTTTTACACCTTAAGAACACTTTACGGAGCCTGTCATTACACCTGATTTATTTTCATTAGGCAGCTCTTACAGAAAGCTCGCGTTAATAATTTTATACGAAGTTACGGTGCTTCGAGTAAAATGGCCGCGGGGATATTGCGCGGATAATGTCTCAGCCACGATGACGCGAAACCCGCTTTCGATACACTTGCCGCATCCGTAAAAAAACAGTTTCTCTCTCTCTCTCTCTCTCTCTCCCGTTAAGATTCTCCTGGTGCGTTCAATAAAAAGGGAAATTCGTCCTTAATCGTATACAATCCTCTCTCCGTACCGATTCCACGGATCAATTCGTACCATCTTTCCTCCCTTTTCTGCGCTTTCGACCGTTTCCTATAAAAATGATATACCCTTTCGTCGCAAAGGAGACACGGGGCAAAGTTACGACCGTGTTCGAGACTTCGCGTGGCAATATGAAATTCCACGCTCTCCAACCACTGCGTGACCATATTTGCAAGCAGCTTTACACAGTTGCGGCATTTTGTCGTGAGCGCAAAAGCCTTGCGCGCGGTTTGAAATTACGCGAACGCGATACGCGGACACGTGGTCCCGCGTGCTTCAAGAAAATGGATCGTCCCGATCCGTCGTCGTCCGGTAGGATCTATAGATCACGGTCAGGATTTTTGCAAAACCGTCCGTTCTGTAAGGTCGAAATATAGCACGGGTGTTAAGAATTTACACGTAAATAGCACGCGTTCGAACGTTAAAATTCTTTCTCGTTCAGAACGATCGATCGGTTTGCTTGCGATATTTTCGCGAAAAGGACTCGGCCGAGCGTAGTCCGAACTTTTCCACCCTTCGGCTGTCGCAATTCTACTCAAATTCCCGGGATAGCTGCTGCGAATGTCAGCTGGGGTGAACGAACGCTGGAACAACGTTAAAGGGACCTCCATCGGCGAGACGGAATATCATCCCCCTTCTCGATAAAAATAATTTCTTGACGTCGTACTTCGACTAGATATTTTCACCAATTATTTATGCGTCGCGGAGCCTTCGTTTGCTTCTCGCGAGCGCACACACACGGAGGAGGGAAATTAAAACTTTAAGTTTAATTCTTGGAAATGGGATCGAGATAGTGAAATTCGGTAGTTAACTGGATAAATGTGTTACGTGTTCGATATTCTCTGTTGGTGAAAGAGAATATTTCTCGTCTCTTGAGCAGCTACTTTTTCAATATTTTGTACTTGATTATTTCAATATTTTTTTTTTATTAACTTGATAATTGTAAATGCAATTTGTTACGGAAAAGTTGGAATTCCCTTTTTCACTGAGAAAATGAAACGATAGGTTTTAGTATTTTAAAATTTGTCAAATTTTTCAAATACGCGTTACTGTGGACCGAATGCTTGTGTCAGCAGAATTCTGAGAGGAGAGTTCGGAACTTCCTAAAAATCAACGGTGTTCCGAGTGGGGAGTTTGAGACTTCTTAAAAATCAATCGCATTAATATTTCAACATTTGCTTTTGCCAAGTGGAAACAGTATTACTTTTTTAGATGGGAAAACAGAACTTTGGATTTTATCACTTGCAAGATTTATCAAATTTTACATTTTATACTTTTTGTTTAAGCGTGCGTTACCAAAATGTCTGCACAACTGGCATTCTAAGTGCAGAGTTTCAATTTTTTTTTAAATCGCCACTCAATTTCATACATAATGAAACTTCTTTCTAATCCACATGCAATCAAAATTGATAAAATCAATAGTTACATAGAAACACAGTCAGGAAATCATCCCTCGCACGTGTCCAACAAATCCTCCAAAAAGTGCAATATTCTTTCACTTTTCACATTGCAAAAATCTAAGTCGCAGCATTGCGAATAAATAAAAGAAAGATATTTCCACTCTCAATGCAACATCAACTTAACGAAAACGCAATCATTAAGGGGTTAAAACACCAATTACCCAGTACCACCCCTAAAACTCCCAAAAAAAAGTACACATATAACTAAACCGAAGCAGATAAAAGCACCCACCATCCATCCCCCGAGAAAGACCATAAAGGTCCACGAAAGGGGGTGACTTTCCTCTGCACCCCGAGGACACCGGTTCCCCGTAATTTTTTCTAAGGTTCCACAAAACCGGTTCCGTGGAAAATCCACGAGTGTGACGAGCCTCCCAGGGAGAGGAGAGCGAGAGAGGGTGCCTGGGAGGGGTGGGGGTTGCCAACAGTGCAACGAATGGAGATCGATTCTGAGTCTGGGTCAGGCGAGGGCGTTCACCCCCCGGTGCAGCCCGGGAGACACGGAACCCAGGGTCGTAGCTAGGGTATCACAGGAGGGGTACTGACGCTGAGGCGGGGGTGGCAGGGACGGCTGGGTGGTGGAGAATGAGGAGGAGGAGGAGGAGGCGGGGTGGGTCGCACGGGACACTCCCTTCTGGTGAGTGCAACGTACGCTCCTCTGTCCGAAATCGTAGCCGCGTATCCTCCTCGTGGCCTGATCCATGTCGTTCCCGTACGGATACTCGGCAAACGGTAGGTACACACGTAAACGATTCACCGTGGACAGATTCGTGTGTCGCGAATTCACCGCAGACCACCCGTTGGATTTTCCGGCCGATTGAAACGTTTCGACCTGTGGCCAGCCAGAATCCGTGGTCGCTTAAGATCCATTTCGGATTTTACGAGGCTAAGAGAAATACAGAGAGAGAGAGGGAGAGACTGAGATAGAGTTTAGGGGACTAAGTTGCTCGCTCCTCCTCGAGGATTAGCGACTCCCCGTGGACGTGGCTTCCCGTTTCCCCCGATGTTTTGCGGTCCCCGCTCCGTTTACCGATCCCAGGGTGGAAAGTTACACCGTCGCGTTGTTAACGCGTTACGTCATTTTTCTACACCTCGTGTCGATCGCGATACGACGATATCACGCGATATCGAACAGTGGTGAAGAAGGAAAGAAAAAACGGTGAAATTGTACCGGTGACGAGTGCCTAAAATTCGACGGCGTGTCGTCTCTTACCTATAGGAGACGCAGCATTGCGGATGATAATTTGCCGCGGTACGAAATAGCGCGGCTTGTTGCGAGCACGGTGGCCAGACGAAACGACACTGGATATTCCTTTCGTCAGAACGGGGAACATAATACCGAAAGGGGGCTCATTGTTTGCCACGTCGTATTATTCCTTGTCTTTGTCCGGCGTCGAGAGTTTCGTGCTTGATCGTCCGTTCGGGTGGCACGAAACACGATATCGAAGTCCATCGAACTGCTCTTTGTTGCTGCCGAAATAGGTTCGTTCGCGTTTACGCGGCGATAAAAACGCGGAAAATCAGGTATTAATTAGAAGTTCGGTGCGTGGAGTGTGGGGTATCGGACAATAGGGACAACTTAAACTACTTCCGTCTCTACCGATTGCGGTCTGTTGATATCGATCATTGTAAAGGAGGTGTCTAGAATAATTCTCTCTCCTTCGTTCTTCATCTTTTTTCTTTTATTACTAGATTAACGTCTTACGCATACGTATACAATAGACGCGTGAGAGAAATTCGGAGAACATTCCTTTTCATTATTATCACAATACGAGATTGTAATTCATGACATGACAATCTGTGCGTAACAGCGTGGTGAACAGCGTTCGAACTTGATAATACTGTGAAATTACCTTTGGGCGCGATAAATTTCTATTTTAAGTATGAATAATAGGTACTCGTTTGTACGACGCGAACTTCAATAATAAATTTTTAAATAAATAATAACAAATTTTTATAAACACCTATTTTCGTTAATTATAATCAGCTTAAAAATCACTGTATCGTTGCGTCAATTTCACTATTTTCAACTTAGAATAGCAGTCGTCCACGTTTAATCACGTAGAAACTGCTACGAGATAACGCGGTTCATCCCTTTTCACGTCCGCGGCATTCATATCCAAAGGGCACAGAAGTCCTTCATACCTTCCGCTTTAACCTGGCTACCAGGAGCGACTCCCAGGACGAGGTGAACGATCGACAGGGTGGTGGTACGTGACCTTTTGCTCGAAGGATAACGGCAGGGGTGAAGCGGGGACTTTGCCCCTCGGTAACGGGGGTGAATGCACGTACGACCCATCTGCCCCCACTCCTTTTCGCGAGCACCGAACTATTAAAGTTCTTGGGATAGGTTAATTAATAATCTTTTCGGTCAATTCGCCGATCCGTTCGTTTCACGATACGTCAGATCGTGGTGAAAAAGTTGAATCCGTTCACCGGGCTAATTTCGACAAATTCTTAGGTTTGTCGCGTTTCGTCGGAGCCTATTTGTATGCAACCCGCCCTGGAGCGGTGCACCGAGCGCAGGATCGATCCGTGTTTCGGGAGCTTTTTCATCTCGGCTACGCGCAATGCATTCTAGCTGCTGTTTGAATAACGATATATTTCTTGATATTTGCTTGATTATAGATCGTGTTCCAGATTCTTTTCTTCGTACGACGAACTTTCCTCGAGAAATGGAAATGTACGATAATGGAGTTTGATTATATGCAAATTTTATTTTTTACCATATCTTTGCACTGCACTGAAGTGTATTGTTCTCGATTGGTGTGCAGTATAGATATTTGAAATGCAACGTGTTTTTTTAACGAAAACAGGGATTATTAATCTATTTTGTTTGAATAAATATTGTTATCCATAGGTTAATGGTTATCTTGAGAGGAAAGTACAGAATTGAAGAAGTTCCTGAAACGAACGCACGGAGCCACTTGTCAAGAGCGGCTCGATAAGAATTCTTCGTGGTCATTCTTTGATGCCGAGTCGTAACAAATAATGATATCTCATAAAGTTGTATAAGTGAACTAAAATTGCTTTTACATAAGTCTCTAATGAAAGTTAATGATTAAGTGGCACTGTGTATGTTTGTAATACGTGTCACTTCATCTAATAACACTTTTTATCGATTCGTGTCATTCAGAATAATGGTTGTTATTTACTAAATGTGATTTATTGCAACTCTAACATGATTTCATTTACGATGTTAAAACGTATATAAATGTTTTTACACAAATATGCATTGATATAATTTATTGATTATACGTAGTTGACACATCTATGAAACATCTACGCCGCCATACTCAAAAATTAAAAATAAACCTTTCTTTTGCAGTTTTATAGATAAAAGGTTTTTTTTTTTAAGAAAAAAGATATTATAATTGTTGAAATTTACTCTGCAATATATTAACTATTTTACAGATGATTCATTTGAAATTGAATGTTACAATAAACCATTAACTACGACTGGTTGTTTGTACATTTAATAAAGAAGTTTATTAAAAAAAATTAATTTGTTGTAAAATAAATTTCAGAATGTAACGATACTTTTTCTGAATTTTAAACATATTTTACCCAAAAAAGTACAATATAAACAGTGGTTATTATTTTCAAGTAGTAGAATAGATAACACAAAAGTATAGTATTAGTTTTCAAATAATATTGTAGCGTTAGGGCTATCCTATACCTCGTCTGTCGTTTTCAGTCACATAACGGTTCTTTACCGGCGAAGTAAAGAATATGGTTAACCGGTCGAGAGTTTACGATTAATTGTCTGTTTAACTGTAAAATTGATAACTTTCATACATATTAATATAAACTGCGTTTTACTGATAAGATATAAATCATGCGTACGTAAATGTGTGGATTGAATTGGTTTTTACTTGGAACGTAGTACTGTCTAAAGCTTTATAGAACAAGAATAATGACAGTGACAGTTAATATAACACAAATGTTTATTGCCTTACTAATCGTTGTCTTACTTGTAAGTTATTTCTTTTGGGGAAGGCGGCCAATGAAGGTTAATAACAAGCATGTAGTTGTAAGTAGTAATGAATTGATACAAACATAACCCCTACAAAGGTTACCTGTTCCATTTCTTGTAGAATGTATATATACGTATTAACAAAATAACGCAAAACGATCGTCAGTTTTTGCTTTTACTATTTTACGGTTTTTCATTAATAACCATTTTTTAATCATAGTGTTAAGGTGTTAGTTAAGATTATTTAAGGGCTTTCATTTTATTTTAACAATAAATTGTGTTACGATTTTTTAACCAACCATAACCATGTGCTTTTGTAAATTTAAAATGTTTCTATCAAATATTATATATGTTTGGACCTTGTTTTAATAATACAATGTTTATTTGTCAGGTGACTGGTGGGTCCAGTGGCATAGGAAAATGTGTTGCCATTACTGCTGCCAGGAATGGAGCACATGTGACAATAATTGCAAGAGATGTACAAAAATTAGAGGTTGCAAAAAACGAAATTATTCGTGCATGCAAGAACAAAGATACACAGAAAGTTGAATATTTGTCTTTAGATATTAGTCAAGATTATAATGCAGTGGAAAAAGCATTAAGTGATTTAGAAAAAACTATGGGCCCAATATATATGTTGGTGAATTGTGCTGGAACTGCAATTTGTGGCAAAATTGAAGATACCTCAGTGGCAGACTTAAAGAAAATGATCGATATTAATTTTATGGGATCGTATTATTGTATAAAAGCTGTTGTTCAAAAAATGAAAAGTTCTCAAGAAGGAATTATCGTATTAACTTCTTCTCAAGCTGCTCTATTAGGTACATATTTTAATGTTCTACTTCAATTCATTCAGACTACGTTATTTACTTTGAATATTTCTATTTTCCAGGTATATTTGGTTACTCAGCATACTGTAGTACAAAGTTTGCTCTTCGTGGGTTGGCAGAAAGCATATCTATGGAACTTGCACCATATAACATTTCTGTGACCCTTAGTCTACCTCCAGATACCGATACTCCTGGTTTTGCAACAGAAGGATTGTCTAAACCTTTGGAAACGAAACTTATATCTGAAACTAGTGCATTAGTCAGTCCAGAAGTAGTTGCAAACAAACTTTTTAAGGATGCATTGGTTGGTAAAATCGAAATTGAACGCTGATTAAATTACAGATGGATAATTGACAGAGTAAAATATATTTTAGGCTGGGAAATTCTTCTCTACCGTCGGTACGGAAGGATTCATGCTAACTGTTCTATGCTGCGGGATGTCGCCGTTCAGTTCGATCAAGGAATTGCTTGTGCAGTCGATGCTAATGGGTGTTTTCCGCCTCGTCAGTGCCTGCTACCTCGTACATTTCCAAAAAATCATTCGCAATTGTATGAAGACCCGGGATAGAAACAAAAAATCCGAATAATCACTTCTACGAGTCCACGACAAAATACAAAATTTATACAATGCAAAAGATATACAACGTTTGTAACTTTTTCGATATACGCATAATAAATATGCAACTACACAGGTTTTTGTGTATTGCTATTAATGTGTCCATCTAGTTTATTCATTGTTTCTCATTTCAAGCATCCAAAAGCTTTTACTCTAGACAGATAATTAATCCACTACGTTGAATCATCGGACTCTCGAAACTGTGACAAAATGAAATCGAAATAAAGAATGAATTTATCGTTGACAATGAAAAGAAAAGGAGGCGGGAGGGGCATGTTACAATGATCAACGGTTTGGCTTACTTTTATTTAGTATCCCGTAAGTTCATAGTATAATGTTCTTCATTAAGCTTTATGGTTCTTACACACATAGAACGGGACACAGTTCTCCTCGTCCCTGTTGCCACGATACTTTGAAAAAACGGAAAAAACGCTGAGACTTCGTGTGTAATGTGTATTTCGATGCGGACGATGCCCCCGCCTGGCCACTCTGCGATGCATTTTGAAAACGTCCAGTACATCGATGTCAGATAAATTTGCATTAACGATTCCTTAGCCCTTAAACACTTTTTACAAAAGAAGAAGAAAAACTGATGCAGAGCGTCGGTCGATTTATGTCTTTTGCGATTTATGTTTAATGATACCTTATGACAGGGCAGCGTCCAGCATTTTATGAAACCGAGACTGAACTTATGCAGAGAAATGGCGGATAACGAAGATGTGTCTCTCGAAAATTGTAAATCGGTAATGATCGGTTTATAACATTGATTTATTATCTTTCTCTCCCACTCTCTCAACCCTCACAATCACTTTCTCTCTCTCTCTCCTTTGTTTCTCGTTTCAACATCTCTTTCTCTCACACACACGCTACAGCCACTCGTACGCAAAACTTCCGCTCGTTTTTCATCCCGCGCGATTCTCATCCACGCAGTCGCTTCTTTATTTATTTTTTTTTCTCTCTCCTCGGCATCATCTCGCGGATTCGTTAAAGTCCTATATCCAGCTTACCCTAAAGCGCTCGAGGTGTACACTTGGGAATCTGCGAGACGAGGCTTGTTTCGAGGGGCTTCGTTTTACATGTTTTTTCTTCTTCAAATGTTTTCTCTCTCTCTCTCTCTTTCTCTCGTTTAATTTATTTAAGTTAAATTTTAAATCGATGTTCGCTTATTCGGGCGCTCGACAAACGCTTTCCCATCTTCGTTCTCTTCTTCTTCTTCTTCTTCGTCGATATTATCAACCTTCTCATCTAAAACCACCCTTCTTCTTCGTTTTTCATTTTTGTTTAGTCGATTGTACGCTGCGTGTGATTTAATTGTCATCAGCCTCGTCGAACGTTCAAACCGGCAAACGGCACGCGTTAACGATTAATTAGACCCATTGCTACGCGTGATCTGTCGCGCATTGGAAACGTAAATGTCGTTTACGGGAGGTTTCTCGAGAACTGAACACGTTCGTGATAGATTGATATTCTCCTGTCGCTAATCGAGACTCCTGATTTCGACTGATTTTTTTCTTTTTCATTTACTCTCGTTGAACAGAAGTCAGTTTCATTGTAACATACGAAGTTCTTTATGCATATTACCGATGAACGAAGAACCGTGGATTATTTATCGGAGACTCAGGAGCCTCAATGGCTTCCTATTTTATTTCTCGTATAATACAACAAGGAAAGCGCGACGAGACGCGTATTAATATCGCCAATAACGAGGGATTGATGAAATCTTCTCCGTCCCGAGGGTTTCGATCGACGACTGTATTACCATTTTTATTTACTTCTAACCCTCCACAGCTAGAGTCATTCTCTACCCCGTTTACATGCTCTATTTACACACAGAAAATTCCACAGTAAAAATGAAATACAGTGGAATGTAAAAAGTAACGCGACGAGAAAACACGCAAATGCAACGATGGATCTATCTTAATTAATTCTGTTAATCAAACGAAACAGACGAAGAATACACCAATAAAGCTAGTACACACTTTCTAACGTTGTAGTTTACGGTATATACGAGTTAAGACAAAAAAAAAAAGAAGAAAAATTAGGTCACAATTTCAAAAAGTAGAATCGATAGAATTTCTCTAAACTACCTGCCTGTCGTTCTTCTCTTAAAAATTATCTACACCTACGAGATGCCCACTGCATCCTCGCAAACAATTACAGCGTCCATCTTGGTTTCAACAGTAATAAGCGGTAGAGGGTTAAAATCACAATAATCATACGTGCACACTTCTTCACACGGAATCAATACCACTATTCCGCGGGGGGAATAAGCTCACACTGCATCTCAGTCTTTCGACGAAAAATTTACCTTTTATGAAATCGTCCTACCGGCAACCCAGTTTCCGCCATCGATCGCCATTTTCCAGCGTACAACGCACGAACAGCCATTACTTCTAATATTTTCTTCGTTTCTTTCTTTCTTTTCTTTGTTAAATAACCGGATCAGCAACTTCCCCACACGAGAAACTGACTCCCGGCTCGTTGATTCCGATTTTCTTTTGTATTTCCGGCTGAATACCGCCGTCTGTCGCTCGTATCTCATTTTACCTACTATCGAAAAAACTAACTTCGAGTATCTACGCGTAAGAGCACATCGACGACACTGTCAGGACGGTCAATCATCACACGAAAAAGGATCTTTCGATACTCGCGTACCGCGACTCTCGGGAACGGGTACGTGCTCGTCGCCGGGGCGGATTCGACGATATACAACTCGCTTTTACGGTTCTCTTAACTTTCAAGGAGATACGGGAATTAACACAGCTGGATGTAGAACGCGATTAAGAGAGAGCAGGATCGGTGAAAGCAAACATTCGAAATTTTTGGTGAAATACAAAATGGCAGTAAACGTTGCTCACACGTACCAGTGGTTCTCGAATTCTTCGCACACTTTGTCTTCTCAATCTTTATTTCTCTCGATTTCCTGGCAAAAATTTACAAATTTCAAGTTACAAGTGCACACGTTGATTTTTCTTTTTATTCCGGTGATTTATAAACGAACGAATTATATTCCGCAGCCTCGATGGGGGAGAACCACTGATAAGAAATTTATTCGATCAGAGAAACAACCATCGGCGCAAAACTGAATCGAACGGAAGGGCCTCGCATAAATTTCACGCAAGACGCAGAAAATCAACATCCGCCCCGCGAGCCATCGACAAAACCGAGAATACATAAGTACGTTTACTTAAGCCTGCACAGGCGGCCGTATTTGAGAACAGAAAAATCCGCGACACTTAAGAGCTACTATAGACAATGGTACAAAAATTCAATGCTGTCTACGACGTTAGTATACCTTAGACGACGTTTTTATTTAATTCATCATCACCACCACCATCCACCATCATCGTCATCGTCGTCATTACTATAATCATCGTCACGACCACTTCCAACTGCCATCTACATCTTTCTCGCCAGTTCTTTGTTATCTTCGTTACAATAAAAAAGGGGCGACGAGGACGAGCGCGGGAATGACAACTTCCTTCTTCCACCTGGCGAGGGGAGGCCCCGGTTTAGTTGTTCTAAGAAGAAAGGAAGGGTGCAGGAAACGGGCGTGCTTTAATTGTGGCCTCGAGGTGAGCCCTATCTTTAGCCCCTTCTCTTTATCTTTCGTCACGAGTGGCCTCGCGAGGCGCGGGAAGAAGAAAGGGAAGAAACGGTACAAGAAGGATTGTCCCCGGTCGCCCCTTTTCTCTTCTTCTTCTTCTTTTTTTCTTTTTTTTACCTTAAAGTGCGTCATTCGACCAACGCCTTATACCACGTCGGTCCAACGAACAACCCTTTTCTCTTTAACTCTCCTCTCTCTCTCTTCTCGCGCGTGTGTATGTGCTCCTTTTTCTCTCACTTACCCTTTCACGCTCTCTTTCTCTCTCTCTCTCTCTCTCTCTCTCGCACGCTCGTCTCTTCCCTCGCTTCTTCCCTTTCTTACGTCGTGCACGCATACATAAACACACATACACACACTTTCTCTCTCTCCCCTCTCGCCATTCAACATTCCGCTTATTTTTCGCACGCATTATATCAGACGCGTGTATCTTCAACATCCACGCACACAAAAGTCATCGATTGCCGCGAAAAAATTCCACGTATACGCGTGTTTTCTTTACGTCCACACCTGGTTACTATGTCAGACAATATATCCTTCATTTATATCCGTTAGTTCTTACGCTAGGCGTTAATTAGTGTTACATCTAGTCGCGTGTGGCCGGCTCGTGCTATCCAGGAACGCGCTGCTCTACCAGCTGCGCTCCTTTTTGTTGTCTCGATGCACCGACGTGCCAGAAAAAGCACGCGCGTCGATGCTCTCTACCCTCTCTCGGTTCCTCTCTCTCCCTCGAAATCTTCCCAGCCTCCTTGCCCATCCGCCGCATTTTCCCCTTCATTTTCCTTCTCTCCCGCTGCGTTTGTTTTTCGACCATCTCTCACACGTTTACCCTAATTAATTTTCAACGAGCTCTTCTCTCTCTTTTTCCCCCAAAAATGTTACAAATCGAAAATTCTCGATCGCGATTCTTTACTATTCATCATTCTCTCTCTGTCTCTCTACGTTGTTGTTGCCGTGAAATACTATCTCGAGCCGGTTAGCACGAGCGGCCAGACCCATTCGAATGCATTTACGATCCGAAAAATTACACAGTAACGTTATTTATTTATTTTTTTTCTGGGTTTGTTTTGTTTAGTGTAACACGTACGGCATATCGTTAATTAACGTTACGTTATTTATATACTATATATTTACAATCACATGAATCGTAGATATTCTAACGTATCGTTCGTCTCCGGCCGACTAATCTCCTTTTTCCCCCCTTCTTTCTTCTCACCCGCTCCGTTTTCTTCCTTACCACTTTCATCGCGACTATTCACGATTACCAATTACGCTTTTATACACGACCTCGTAAAACGTTACTTTTTTTTTTGTTCTCCCCTTTAACTTTACCCTAACCGTGTTTCACCCCCGTCGCTGTTACACGTGGAAACGTGTATTTTACTTTATTTTTCCTCTCCCTCGCTCTTTTTTCTTTTTGTTGATATACATATATATATATATTCTCATCTGTTCGTTCGTGTGTGTGTGTGTGTGTGTGTGTGTATAATATAAAAAAGAGTATCTCCTAACGCTTGCGAGAAGAAAGTAAATTTCACGAGGCGCCTCGGGCCACCTAAAAAGCTGTCCGTCCGTATGCTTATACAGCCGAACATGCAGAACGAGAGAGAACGGTCTGGGTCTTTAGAATGGTCTATTGTTTAGAACAATTATCCAAAAAAAAATCCTTCTCGCGATTGTTTCGAATTCTTTTTCTCTATATTCTTCTCTGCCGTTACTCGCCGCCATTTTGGTTCCGATGGATTCCGATGGTAAATTGTGAAAGACAACGCATGGAGTAGGTGAGAACCTGCAGTTTACAATTTCTGGACGATTTATCGATCGACGATGAAAACTCGTCGATCAAGATGCTTAGCGATTTGTCGAGTGTTCAAAAATAATTCGTCGATACTGTTTGCAATGCTCGAATATGCTGTCACGTGTGAGGGTTTGTATTAAAATGGCGCTTCTAAGCTGAACGAATTTCGTATCAAAGTGACCCATTCCGTTAAGAAACTTGACACGCATGCACGGACATATAACATTGTTTTCTCTTTTATTGGCTCGTGTTCATACTCGATGCGCTCCAAGTACCAAAATTTGTCGCTACGGATCGTCTCGAGGCAATTGGTACGCTCTAATCTACTCTTTTTTTCTGTATGTGTTTTTCTTCGTTAATAAACGATCGCGACTTTTAACCGCAGAAATAATCTTCGTCGAACGTATTGAAACGTGTATATATATATATAGAATACAATTGAATAATAGAGGCAGTGTGACGTTTTCGTAGAATCGATGAATAACAACAGGGCAGTGACGTTCTCGTGAAAGTATCTCGCTGTTTTAGTCACTTTGTCCTGATTCAAGTTCGTACGAAAATATTCAGGAACTGTGAGAGAATGCAATAGGAAGGGGGCCAACTTTGTCACGCTATAAATGGCCCTCCGGCGAAAATAATTCTAATATCACCTCGTCCGATAATAAACACGTATCGATGTAATATACAATAGAGCAACGATTCAAGTCTTCGATTTAAAAATGAAACCAATTCCTCCTCGTGTGACGTTTAAATATAATGATTTTATAAAGCGTATTTGTAAATGTCTCCGATGCATTTGCCAGTACATCGATTTACGAAAACTAAACGAACCAAGAGCTAACCTTTGATACTCGGATTCTTCTCCATTTCAATCTTCACTGTCTACTCTCTACAGCCACGTTTCAGATTGCACAACGAAGCTTTCATTCGACGTACGATAAATCTTAGACAAAGAACGAAAAGGTGGAAGTAATTTGTACTTAGACCGCTGTTGAAACGTTTAAAAATTTCAAAAAAAATGACCGAACAGTGCCTCATGCTGCTGAAAGATTTCGACGTATCGTCTGAAGCAGAGACGATCGTCGAGATCGATCGTTCACTCGAGACGATCTCGATCATGGACGCGGTAGATGGTCGAGTATGGTCACGTTTCGCTAATCGTCATCCTAGTCGAATACAATTAACTACATATCGCTTTCAAAAACTTCATCGAACAAGTTTCAATTCTAATGAGAGCGGCGCGGACGAAGTTCTGTCTCTATTCTTGCCGATCGCTCTTTGCCTCTTTCTCTTCTTACTTTCATCGAAGTATCCCCAAAACTCTATCCTCTAAATCTAAACCCGCCCCCCCCGTTCCTCTCTTATTTTCCCCTGTGGCAGAGTCACACACTCGTCGAGTTAATCTCAATGTGAAAGAAACTACGAAACCCTCCCGACGTCCTCGACAGAATCTCGCGATCGATCACGAAGACACTTCGTTACTGTTTGGCTTCCCGTTAACGAGAAAGACACGAAGGTCACGAAACACCTTCGGCAATTGTGAATTAACGAATAAGAGAAAAAAAAAAGGGGAGTGGTTGACCTCGAGGTCACTCAGTCCCAACCCCTTTCTTTTGTTTTCGTGTTTCGGCTACTCTGGCGTGATTCGTATCCCACGATCCTCTTGTTTGCTCTCCCCGTGAAAGTCTCTCGTTTAGGCAAATATGTACAATGATTCTCGCGTGATTCGTAACAGCGATTCGTTCAAACGATAAGGTTAGATCGCGATGGACTTGGAGTATGACGAGGGTACAAAAGACTCTATGTTATCCGTGCGTGTGTCGCATTGGAAGATCGTGTTTCTCTATGTGTAATTTCTATAAAAGATTCGTATTCTCGATTATAGAGGAGGGATAGCGGTGTTATACTTCGTGCACTTCGTGAGCTTTCTCCGTTTTGTAATACTACCTTCGACGATCGAGGTACAGTCTATCTGAAACGTGAGTTCTTCGTCGACACGAACAACTTTCTGCCTCGCGATTTCACGAACACTCTCCCTCGAGATTAATTAACCCCTAATTGCTAAACGGCCGGATCACACTCTGTCTCGACACTCTGAACTTCGTTTTCTTTCTCGTTTCTCTCTCGCCACCGTCCCCCGAGTCTCCTTTCTACACGTGAGGAAAGAATCGTCGGTAGCTGAATGTTCGCGTTCGATCGCGATCACGATCGAGTCTCTGGTTCCAATAAAAAAAAGGCGGACTCGATCCTTCGTTGTGAAGATTTCTCCCTCGAAACGGGCTAATCTTTCCTTTTTTTTTTCGGCGAACGATCCGTTTAAAATAATACATCGGTAATGATTTAAAAAATCGTTCCTCTCTCTCTCTCTCTCTCTCTCTCTGCGATGTACGACAATAAAAATCGACCGTGTCCGGACCGGGTCGATAGAGAATTTCAAGGTTTCTTTCGCGTTCGACGGTCTGTCTCTCCTCCTCGTAAAGAAGTAAAAACGATACAATAGCTCGCCAAAGGGAGACACACACACGTTTTAGCGTCACGTCGTCCGTCTTGATTCCTCCTCGTCGCGTTTTTCTTCTCGCGGTTCTTCGATCCTTCCTCGATCATCTCCCTTCCATCGTTTGTTCGTTCATCGAGTCACGAAGCCTTTACCGAGGAAGCCCTCCACGTGCTGTCTGTCTTTCTCTCTCTCTCTCTCTCTCTTTTTTCGTCTACTCTTCTCGCTGGAGCGTTCCTCGAGGCGCTGTTCCGGGTCTCGTAACAGGAGAATAATCGATCATCTTCCGACACCGTCTCTCCTCCACTCGTGCTCTGATTATCGTTCCGGCGCGAAGTAACATAGATTCTTCGAGTAAAGGACCACGAGAATGAGAAGGGCGAGGACGAACAGGCGGCTGCTGTGACTGGAATAAAGCGTGACGACGCCCGCCAGCCACCAGAGCGTCGGACAGCCACCCGATGCCGAGCTGATCCCTCTCTGAATCGCGGCAGGATGCTCGCCTGTAGCAGAGAATCGATTTTTACACCGTGCTAACCTTTTATCGCTGTAATAACCCGCCGCGCGTTAAACAGTTTTCTTTTCACTAACTCGATCGTTTCTATTCGTTTCCCGTCTCTTATGCACATTCCCCAACGGGTTAGCTTTCCGGGAGTCCTTTTAATAGAGCGACTGACATGGCTCGTTTTACTCTACGTTTCACGAATACGCTAATCGAGGAATGAGAAAATTTGCAGAAACGTAGGAAAAAAGGAATATTTTTATAAAATTCCCTTCGTTCCTTTCTTATATACTCACGATGAAGCTTCGGTCAAGCTGTTGTGTCTTTTTGCTATCGAATTAAGTGATTTGTAACAGGAACGAAGTAGAGGTTAATTGATTTTATCCTAACGAATCTTACAATAGGCGTTAAAAGCTCGAGTTCTGTTACTTTTGCTTTCGCGTTACTCTGATTCGACTTGTAGCACCGTGTTGCCTTTTGCAGCCGCGGGGAGCGAGACTCTGCTGTTGGAAACCGAGTTAAATTGTTAGTAAACTAACTTTACCGAGTTAGAGACTTTTCAAGCGCAATCTACATCCGTATCTACTGACTCTGTTCGGTCCATGAACCTTCTCCAATTGGCAAATCTATTCGTAACAATTAAACGAAATCTATCGCTATAGAGTTACGTTCGAAGTGAATCGATATCCGTGGAACAAGTATGCACGGGATATACAAGGATTCTTTCATTTACCGGAAACTTGATTAAAACTGAAAATGAATATACTTTTTCGTTTTACCTAGCTGACACGCGATACCTTGCAAAAGTGATTTAACTTAGTGAAACGCGAGAACGCTTACCATTTAACACATGAAGCTGCACGCTCGCGCTGTGCAAACTGCTAGGGCTGCAGGTGTAATTGCCCGAGTCCTCCCGTCTCGCTTTATGGATCACCAGGCTGCTGACCGTTTCGTCATCGATCCTCTTCGTTTGGATGTCGATCTTGTTCAGCTGATAGTCCAGGACACGGTCACCTTCGTGATACCAGAAAACGTAGAACGGGCCCTCGAGGGACTGCTTGATTACGCACCGTATAGCCACTGTGCTTCCGGTCTTCACGTACATGTCGCGATCGCCTATGATCTCGATCTTTGGCACTGAAAATCGACAGTCGATATTTATTCCGTCCTACCTTGTATTTCGAGGAAAAGGAAAGGATTTAAGAAGTATCTTCGGAGCTGAAAATTGACAGTGAATATTTCGTTCTATGTTTTATTTGGAAAGAAGGAAAGAATTTAAGAAGTTTTCGGAGCTGAAAATTGACAGTCAATGTTTATTTCGTTCTACCTTGAATTTGGGAAAAAAGGAATTTAAATAAATAGTATTTTTGGAGCTGAAAATTAACAGTGAATATTTATTTCGTTCCACGTTGTATTTGGAAAGAAAAAGAAAAGAATTGGAGTATTTTACTTAGCAAATTCTTTATCTTCAGAAATAGCATTTTTGAGGGAATATTAAATTCCGGTGAAGAAGAGTTTTAAGAGAATTCTTAATTCAAGTAGAAGAAACTCCACAGGAATACCGAATTAACAAAAAAATATCAATTTTTCCTTCTATACTTAGACAAGAAAAAAAAATTTAGCATTTCACTCAGCACTTTCTTTATCCGCAGAAAAAGAATTTCGAGGGAATTTGAAATTCCAACGAAGAACAGTTTTCAAATGTTCAATTCAAGTGAAAGAAACTTTCCCCGGGGAGAATATCTAATTACAGAAAAGTAGCGATTACGTTTAATTTCCTAATAATCCACCACCGGTGTCTGTTTCACACCGATCCAAAGATATTAACGAATATCTTCCTTCTCACCTAATAAAACCTTTTACTCCGGTCGTGGGTCATCTGTCGCCCAAGTGGCACGGAGCGTGTTAAATATAGCGCAAGAAGGTGACGGAACAACAAAGAAAATTAATTACTGAATCCATCGGGCGATTATCCGAGCGAACATTTCACCGCTTACGCGTGCAAGTTACGTGAAAGAGAAAATGTCTGTATTTTACGCTCGTATAATTTTTTATCACGTCGTTGGAACATGGCTCGCGAAGTGCTCCGTCGATCGATCACAGAGCTCTTCTCTCACACGGCATAAAAATAACACTTCGCGTAAAAATCTACCCTACACATCTGGCCAACCTGGTTAATCTTTAATTGCACTGTCAGATATCGATAGAATATCGTTCGAAAGAAATTCAATTATCGACACAGACATTCGTCTCCGTCTTCCAGAAATTCTGCAATAATGCTAGGAAAAAGGAATTTTTCGATGATCTCACCGACGATGTTCAGCTTGATGATGTGACTCTTCTTAGGATCGGTCGAGATTTGGCACTCGTACTCGCCTTCGTCGCGATCCTGCACGTACTTAACTTGCAGGGTCCAGGTGTCAGACGCGTCCACGAAAAGCGCCTGGAACCTTTCGTCCGGGATAAACATGGTTCTATCTACCGAGAGGATATGCGAGTCCCTCCTCCTGATCCACGACACCTTTTTGACATTTCGGGAACAGATAAATCGATTTTAGTTTTTAACGTTATTGTCGCACTTTACGTCTGTTTGTCAAGTTTATTTCACACTTTCGAGTGGATTTAAACGGTATAATTAGTAAACAAATAAATTGTCACTGATTTTCGTTACGTGAGCGTTTTATTGCAAATTACCGCGTACAAAGGGAGGTGCACACCGTTCCATTATAAATTTATTATAATTATTAATTCATGTGTCACGGGTTATACGAATGGACGCTGATGGACAGCTTTTGGCTGTCGAAAGGAAATCGATACCACATTTCAGTTACACTGAACAGAGAATAATTCGTATGTTTTCTAAAAATTTTCATAAGCACAATTTTTTTCTTCCTCTAAAAAAAAAAAAAAAACAGAATTTACGTAAAAATTCTTATACCTGGTTAGACGTGAAAGTCGTTATCTCGGTCGTGAATTATTTTCTCTATTCACGCCGCAGAGGCTATAACATTTTGGTGCGCGTTCTCGATATAAATTTTCAATTCAACATTATTGATATTCGCTATAAATTTCACATTTTAATTCTGGAATAGATGGCTGAAAGTTTAAGAGCGTGTTCCACTTCCCCTAAGGATAAGTCATGATCGTATAAATACATGTGCGGAGACACTTTTCAACGGCGATAAATTTCTCAAGAATGGCGCCTATAGTCTGCAAGAAGATAATAATATTACTTGAATTACTTCGCCACCACGTACACGCGGGTCATTTACTTGTTGTATCAACACCCTATCGTATCAACACACACACACACACACACAGTTTGCGGAGACTTGCGAAAAGCGTTTCTTCTACGAACTTCGTCGCAGACCAAGAGTGTTTAAAACTTGTTTATAACTCGGGCAGGAAGAGTTCACCGCGTAGCCGTGGCTCCTATGATCTTTTTCCATCGTTAAAGTGAATAGAACATGGCCCGGAAGTTTCGGTCAACCGTTCCGCCATCCTGCTGTATGCTCTCTTATTCGAAACGAGATGGCGTGTTCTTACTTTTTAAAAGATAAACGCGGCTACGTACACCGTCACAGGTGTATACCGCTCTGGGGTGTAGATTCAAGATACAGGAACAATGTAAGACGCTTTTATTCGTACAAAAGGGTAACTCGTTTAAACTTTATCTTTATTTAATGGCTATTTTTCTGCCGGAGAAACTTTTTTCTTTCCCGCGATTCATTATGGGCTGATGTTTAACTACTCACCGGGCGCACTGTGTGGTCTAGATGATTATTAGACTGCGGATTTTTATGGAGATTCGGGGTTTTGTGAATGTAATTTAAAAAATAGAGGCTAGATGGGCAATTGTTCTTTTCGGTGAACGTAGATAATAATAAGTACCGAACACTGCGCGGTCTAGATAATTACCAGACTGCGGATTTTTATGCAGATTCATGGTTCTATGAATGTAATTAAGAAAGTAGAAGGTAGATAGGTAATTGTTTTATTCGTTGAACATTGGAACGAGTACTATACTTTTGCTTGTTATGTGCATTCAGAGTGCTTTCGTGTCCTCAAATTTTCTGCAAATGCGTAAAAATTTGCAATCTAATAATTATGGTGTCTAACACCTTTTGTCAGTCTCTTGATTTCTTTGGTAACTCTTTATACAATTTTAGATCTATCATCCGCGTTTTAACCCGGTAATGCTCAATTACTTTTGTGTACCAAAATTTGAATAATTAATTATTTGGAGATCTTTATGTTTAACGGTTACTTAAGACTTTTCAGATAACACACGAATGAATCTCTGTTCCATTTTTGATTATCGATCGGTTTTATCGTTGAAATTCGACAAAAAATTTCCAAGTATTTTATGCCGGAACTTTTTGTAGTTTATATGCCCCGAAGCTCAATATACCCCTATTGAATTCTTCGCATCAGCATTATGCTCGAAAATCTTTTACTATACTTTTACGATTCTTTCCTTCTCAAACGACGGACACTTGGTCGAACACAAAAGCGGCTATAATTCAAAAAGGAGCTTAAGTAAGGCGCCCGTTTACGGTTTTTACTATCCCCCGACTGTCCTGAATGCACACAGAGAAAACGGGACGTAGATTAAAAAAAAAAAAAACGCAACGTCATACATAACCCAACGTTTCCCTTTAAATCCTACACCGTGTACAACTCTTCTCCGTTCACCTCGTACAAGCACACCGCGCGAAAAGAAGAAAAAGAAAAGGGGAAAGTTAGCAATTAATAATTGTTACCGGTGGAAGTGAAATTGAAAAGGAAGGAAACAAAGGCAACGAGAGAGAGAGAGAGAGAGAAAAAGAGAAAAAAAGCCAGCTGCAATTCGACGCGTTCCTTCCAGCAAGCGGACGCATCGCGAGAATTATTAATCCCTTCCCCGATACGTGGCCGCGGCCTATTGTTAGAATTTTTCGTCGGACGTTTCTTCCAACGTCGGACGGCGGGGAGGTTGGGTACCCGAACAAAAAGCGAAACAGAGAGACGTTTCCCAGTGACGAAGTGAAATTTCCAGCCGTGTGTCTGGCTCTGTAAAAATCCCGCGGCGGTGGTGGTGGTTGCTGCTGTGCGCGCTCCCGGGTCTGAATAACGGTCAGAAGGGGGCGGTGGAAAGCCGCGCGCTGAGGGGCAGAATACGGGCAGAAAAAGCGCGGAGAGAAAACGCGAGCGCGCGATGGCCGAGATGGAAAAAGCTCCGCTGGCTCGACTTCCCGATCTCGCGCGATCAATCTTCTTCCCCTTGTCTACGGTTAATTTATCGTGCGTCGATCGCCTAGCGTTCTTCTTTCACGCGGCCCGGATTCGAGAGACGGCGTTTCGCGTCTCGCGAAAGAAACCGTATTAAGAGTACGTTCAATTTATTTCCACGGGCGGTAAGTATCGTGGGTCGATGCGAGCGTTAGCGCACACTTCTTCTATGTACACACAACGTTCTGTAATGGTTATACCTTCTCTCTTTGGACGTAACGTCGACTTACAAGGAAAGGGAGGTTGTAATCAACAAAGTAGAGTAATTGCCGCTTTGCTCGAGTCGCGCGACACAAACTGGATTGGGGAAGGGATAATAATTCGAGGGAAAGGAGGGGAGAGGAGGAAAAATTTACAAGCAGAGGACTGCCGTAGTGATAGTCGGATTCGATAGCGAATGTAATCCCTTCGGTCGATTTCTGAACTGTGATTATTATCTGGGAAACTGTAAACCGAGCGATATCCGTTTCCCTCGGCTGGCAATGCTGAAACTGCGGAGAATTCTCTTCCTCTTCCTCTCTCTCTCGCTCGGTCTTGCTTTTGCTCAATTACGATTGCAGTGCCATTAATTTCCGTGGAAAACGCAATAAATCAGTAAATCCTGCCCTTTGGCTTTACTCCTCCTCTCCGCCCACCGCCCCTCCCCCGTCCCGCTGCCTATCGATCGTTTTTCCACTTTTGTCGGATTTCTTTCAGAACTTTCGTGGGGTCTTTTAACTTCGCTGATTCCTAGAAACGAAAGGATTTAATTGCACCGGGGCATGGACCACGGAATCCTTTTCCAGCGAATTCTGTCGTTCATTGGGATGGACGCAGCCAATTCCATGGAATACGGAACGATTATACCGTCCTTTAATGCAACGTGCTGTATAGTATCGGCAAAAAGTTTGAAAACGATGGAATTTCTTTGTTATATTACGTGTGGTCGAAAAAGTGGGTCACTGTTTCTTGTCCAATTCGTCATTTACTACCAGCGTATACCGTACAATGATTCATTTACTATTCGGAGAGATTGAAAAAGAATGAAAAAGGCACAATAGATTACATATTTCTGTTACATTTTTCACACTTGCGTCTGTTGTTACTGGTAAATTCTTCGTCACACTGTTCTCGAACAATCGCGTTTCCTTTCCTAACTTTCTCCCGCTACTGTACGTTATCGCTCGAATTCCGTTGGCAGCGGACACGGAACGCGAAATAGAGAAGAAGTGAAAAGTCACCACTCTCGTGTTCCAGCAAGCCGTCCGCGAAGAGTAATCGCTTTCAATCGTGTTCCAGGGTATAGCGGGGTACACCAATGGTCGTTGACAGAAAGTCAGCGGTAAAGGTACGTTTAATTCCGCGCGCGATAAGTATCAGAAGAGCCGGCAGGAATGACTGGTAAGAGAGTGGCGGGGAGGGGGTGCGAAGGGGTCGCGCGACTCGACTTGCAGAAGGGGGTTCGCGGCCCTTAAGTACGCAACCGGACGATTATACAAGGGTCGCGTGTCACCAGACACTTAGTCGTGGGCTCTTTCGACATACAAGTTTCGTTGCTGTACACACGACTGCTGGGGTAAAAGTTCGTTAACGAGTGATGCGGGCCCGAGTACGAAAAGTTTTACTGCCCCGTTCCTGCTTCTCTGCCCTCGAAAAGGGAGGAAGACCTTTAAACGCGCCCTCAGAGGGCCGGAACCGAGCCAGCCCCCTGTCAACGCTATCTAGGTTACTTCCATGCGGGGGACCACACACTCTCTCCCTCTACCTTTTCTTCCATGCCTCTCCCTTTCCTCTGTAGTTTTAACGTCATTCGTCTCTCTCGCTTCCTTTCGTTTTCTGTCTCTTCCTGTCCCTTTTCTTTTCTGTCTCTCCCTCTCGCTTTACTTCTCTACCTCTCTTTTTCCCTCTACTTTTTACGTCATCCGTCTCTCCCTTTCCTCTTCTGTCTCTCCCTCACCCTTTCCTGTTCTGTCTCATTCTCTCCCTATCTTTCTACTTTTCTGTCTCTTTCTCTCTCTCTTCCTCTTTCTCTCTAGTTTTCATGTCACCCGTCGCTCCCTCTCGCCAGCCGTCTCTCTCTCTCTCTCTCTCTGTCTCGTGCACCGTGTTCCCTGGCTCTGTCCCGCTCTTTCGTGAATCATAAAATTCGCGCGGCTCGTATAATCCGTTCTAACGGCCGCGAAACGCGGACAGATTAGACTTTTATAGTTGGCATAAATTCCGAACGCAGATAGAGTCGGCCGTGTATCGGGATCGACGCTTTATCGCCGCCATTTCGATTATTGTAATAGCGCGAACCGGACGGGCCAGCCGCGCGGAATATCGACGGAAACGTAGGGAACGATAGTGCAACTTTTTGATGGGGGGATCAGCGGCTTCATGGAAACCGACGAGTCGCCGATACGATTGCTATCACGTTGACCGCCGTCACCGCCGCCTCACAGAAAACTGGGTACTCGCGTGCAAATAAATCCGCTTTATCTGGCGCGCACGCGGCGCCAGTATCCGGTCGTGCTTTTTGCAAGGAACAGGGACGAGATAACCAGAGGGTGGAGGGTTTCTCTAAGTACGCGGCTCGCTGCCTCCGAATCGAAACAACGAAATTAAGGAATTTCCTGATTCGTTTTCTGCGACTCGTTTATCTTCCCCCAACCAAGCGCTACTCTGCTTAATTCGTTTTCTACTTTGTCCCGAAACGTTCCAGAAATTTTCACACAAATTTTCTCTAATTGAAGGATTGAAATGGTAAACGAATCGAAATGGAGAAACATGTTGACACTTACACTTCTCTTCGTAAGTATTACGACACTTATCGACTGTGGAACAAACCTAAACAATCATTACGAAATTACTAGAATCCTCAAAAAGAAAAAAAAATTGGAATTTCTATATTTTGGCGAAGAAATGTAATTTAAGTCCATAAAAGATTTTGTACACGAGTATAGTGGGTGTCCCAATACTTTACGAATGGCATCGTGCATCATTTATCACTTGAACGCTGTGAATTTTTAGAATTTATCACCTTCGCAGATTCAGAGAAAAAATAAATGGCAAAAAATGTATCAGAGTGCTCAAATTTATTCATTTGTACACTCTACTTATGGTACACTATTTTTGTCACATAAATCGTTTACCGTTTCAACTCCACAGTTTGCGAATTTCTCACAATTTAATTTGTACGAATATTCAGGGACCTAATTGAGAGTGTTTTATTATGAAAGCATTATCGCGAGCAAATTTTGTGGAAAACTTTGTCTTGGAGAAATTTCACCGGAAGTCCTGATTTATTAGCACATTAGTAACTGTTGGGGTAGATTTTCCACTACATTTTCCACCACGCCGCTTATAATAAGTAATATTTCATTCTCACGTTTCGTACTAATAAATTTCACAATACTGTTGGACCAGACGTGATGAATTTTATTTTTCAACTTCGCAAGATTCATTTTTATAACGAGTAGCTATCCATCAATTCAAACAAATTTTATTTGCCATTGGTATTTGTATTACGTGACACGATGAACATCTTCGAAAGTGCAGTATATGCTCTTAGAGGTAAAATAGTTCGACGTGAAAACTTACCGATTTATTACCAAGCTGTCGCACTTTGCACGGCAAGTAAGCATGACTTCCAAGCTGAGCCGTGATGTTCGTAGGTGTCTTTGAATCGAAGTACGGCCCGGTGTAAATCCCGTCGAACCTCTTCACCAGCGAATGAGATCTTGTGCTCACCCCTGAAAGATTTCATCGATCTTTTAGATAAGCCCACCTATATGTTAAAATTCAATTTTTCCAACCTTTCAACTTAACCGCAAACGTGCAGAAAGAAAAAGAAAACGAAATTCATCTTCTTCCTCCTTATAAATACCTTTTTTCCCCTCGATGTCCGGCCAAAAGTTTGGAATTACCTCCCACTTTTCGTCAATATAAAATCTGCTGCTAATTTCTTATAGATTTGAAGTTTATCTCAATTCTACATTTATCAATTGATCTCATATCGATTGATTCGAACGACAAAATATTCTCAAAGTCGTTGACTTTTTCCAGGAAATTTTTGTGTAAATTGCAATGCTCGGTGATTCGAAACTTTTGGCCGGTAGTGTATATATACATAAACCGGAGGTAACGAAATTATTTCAATATTTGATCCGTTCAAAATATTCTCAAAGTCGCTGACTTTTTCCAGGAAATTTTTGTGTAAATTGCAATGCTCGGTGATTCGAAACTATTGGCCGGTAGTGTATATATACATAAACCGGAGGTAACGAAATTATTTCAATATTTGATCCGTTCGAATCTCTTATTATTTCCGTTCGAAAACGATATTGTACCGCTAAATAAAGAGGAAGCTGGTAAAAGCAGTTTTTAAAAATAACACACTCCGCGACCCATATTGTATCTCACATTGGGAAATAGCAAACGCGAGGAGAACTCGTTATCGATTAAACGTTAATACGATCTTTCTCTTTTCGAATCGGTATTTATAGTCACCGTTGCAGTTCTCTCTGTTTAACGGTTGAATTTGATAGTGGGAACGTGGTGGAACGGGGACGTTTGTTCAGACGGAAAATTTCCGAAAATATAGAGTAATATCGTTTGCTATACGCGCAGGAAACATTTTTTGTGTCACGGGCGTAATATCGTGGTACTTGCAAATTTCCCGAGGAAAAGGTGGTTACGGCACGGAACCGTTTCTTTTCTCTTTTCCTCCTCGCCTAACCATGTTGGCTAGGCACGAAACACGTTCTCCACAAATTCTCATACGAAAGTTCGCCCTTAACCGTGCACCTCGAACACCCGGTCTACGTCTCGAGGAGAATGCATTAATATGGCGGTTTTGACCGCGGCGCGGCGCTAGCTTGTTATCCCAGGCGAATTTACATTGTACGGGTACCGGTACCGTTTCCATGATGGAATAATAAAAGGATCGCAAGGAATATAGCGTATTTCGCATTCGTGACGTCCATGCACGATGCCTGATTCTCTCTCTCTCTCTCTCTCTTTCTGTCTCTGCATCTTACCGTCCCTCTATCTCTCTTCCTTTCACCCTTTGCCTTTTAGAATAAATCCTATCAGAGAGCTTTTGCCAAGCCATCGTACCTTGGGGAAATGGATACTAATCCGGAGGATTCCGATCTAAGGGGATACGAGAAGTCAGATCAGCATACGACCAGGAAAGCAACGCGGGCTCCTTTCCAACGACCTTGAGGACCCACTTCCGGTTTACATTTTCAGGAATAAAGGGAACGCGTATCTGTTCGTGCGCGCCTCCTTTCGATATTCGGAATACGAGAATACGGATTAGATCTTACTTTCTTTTGCTACTGAAGAGTTTTTTTTTTCGCGATTTTGTCGGAAGACCAGTGTGGCGTTCTTGGTGGAAGAGTTGTAGTGAGATAGACGTAGAATTTCAATATTTGAATATTTCAAAACTTCAATGTTGGAGTATTTGAAAATTTAATATTTGAAATGAATATTTCAAAATTTAATATTTGCAAATTTATATATTTGGATGTTTGAAAATTTAATATTTGCAAATTTTAATATTTGAGAATTTGAAAATCAGAATATTTCCAAATTTCAAGCTAGTGGAAATGGGTTATGAAAATGAAATAGTCTTTTTGTCTTGTGATATACTATTTATTTACGGACTCAGAGGAAACGTCTTTACGCTATTGAATGTTCTAAAGGACTGTTACTGGGCACCCAAAAAGAATTTATGGTATCGCATTGTGCAGTGCGTGACTCGAAGACGGACACCAGACACATCTGGTGGAAGTCTTACTGCCTTTGTTTAAAATAACGCGGAGACATTTTTGTCCTCACTTGATTATTTCCATGGGGTGTTTTTAGAAATAATCCAACACAAGCTTTGAAAAATTGTCGGCGCAAAGATACCTCTTCAATTCCTTAGGTAGCACACCACCGTTGAAAAATAACACGTATAATAAATATAACAACACAGATACATCGATGCCCCTCGCCGTCTAAATAAAAAATCCCCCGAAATTAGCTCCACACTCACCCTGCTAAAAACCTAATAAAAACCCAATAAAACCTAGATCCAGCTCTAAATATACCGATCCAATCATAGCCACCGCTCGGCCTCCACAAGCTTCGACTAATCTAAGAATCCACATCTTTCGCTCTGCGCTTGACTCGAAATTTGAACAGCTTCTGCAATACACACACCGCCCTGCGTGCAACTAGAACCAAGCTTTAGATCAATCGATGTTTTCGCTTAACGTCGTGATTTACGACCTCGCTGTACCTCCTCCACCAAGTTGTACCGGAAATAACCAGGATAGACATATGGATACCGCGACAAGCGGTCGTCGTACGGCACGCAGGAATCCCTGATATCTATCAGAACCGAAGGAGAAGCCTGTCGATTTATGCCTTGCCAGAAGAAGAGGCTGAACTCGACGAAACAGCTACTCGAGGAAACTTTTTTCACGCCTCGAAAGTAGGGAAAATGTTGGCAACTGGTTGTGTGTGCGCGTAACCGAATTTCGATTCAAACGACTCTCTACGTTCTTCGCGGTGTATTTACGTTGGTATGTAGAGAATATTTTTCGTGGTTTTCGGTACGTGGCCGCGTAAAGAGTTACGGTTACCGGGCAACTGCGTGAAACTGAGGTATTCATCGTTTGCTATAACTCCGCGGCCGCCTTTACAGCTATTTATGTTGCATTCATAACGGGAAAAACAATTGGCCGAAGCGGGAACTCGGGTACTCGGTTCTTTCATTTGCTGGACGACCGCTCTATTGATTGAGTTATTCAGGTCATCAACAACTTTTTCTTCCCGGTCCGTTGCTCGAAAATAGCTGACTTCTATATGTTACTTTTTCCCGGTTCCAGATATTTTTCTGCGATATCTATAGCTGAAGAAACAATAGAAACTTTTTTCCGCTCGTATTGCTATTTTTGGAATTTTCGGTCAGGAGCGATCGGTGGGTCGATAATTTTGTCGCGAATCGTGGAAAAAAGTGGAAATTGCTGCAGTAAAGTTTAATTGATTGCACGAAGATTTTTCTGTGGTATCTATGGTAGACGAAACAACGCAAACTATTTTTGTATTCATCTTGTTACTTTTTCATTTTAGAGAGATCGGTAGATCGGTAATTTTATCACGAATCATGAAAGAAAGTAAAAATTGCTACGGTAAAATTTAGTACATTATACGAAGATTTTTTTACGTTATAGTAAGGGAAACAACGCAAACTGTGTTTGTAGTTTGGAGCGATAAGTATAAAGATCGATAATTTTATCATGAATCATGGAAGAAAGTAAAAATTGCTACAATAAAATTTAACCCTTTGCACTCGGAGGTCATTTTGTAATAGAAAAGTTTGCGAATCGAATGTTTGAAATTTTTTTAAATTAACGCAGTAATAAACTATACTATTTTACTTAAATATTCAACGTATTCTCTACTTCGTTATAATGAACAAATTTATAGAGGCCCCATAGATCTGCTCTCTGACTTGATTAATTATTCACCAAGTGACGGTTGTTTAATGTCGCTTCTCAGTCACCACTCGATTACAAAGGGTTAATACATTGCACGAAGATTTTTCTGTGGTGTCTATAGTAGACGAAACAATGCAAACTACTTTATTTTTTAATTTCAGAGAGATCGGTAAATCGATAATTGTATCACGAATCGTGAAAGGAAGTGAAAATTGAATAGATTGCACGAAGATTTTTCTGCATTATCTACAGCAGACAAAACAGTGCAAGCTATTCTTGTATTTCGGAGCGTTAAGCAGAACTTTATCACGAATCATGAAAAATTGCATAAAAGCGAGAAAGACGAAATTGCTACCACAAAATTTAGTCCATTTCCACTGTTTCGTCGTTCAATTCCAAGGATAAAATAAACAAAGACGCTATTTGTTCATAGATCCGTAGGCAATATAATACGAGAATTTAGTTATTATACGGCATAGTGGCCGCTTCTCGAAACGCGTGTTTTTTCCTCTCGAGAAGTAATGCCAGTCATTACCGCAGTGCAAACAAAAAAAAGCTCCGTGCCGGTCGCAAATGACGTCATTGCAGCGAACGTGTTAAGGGAGTATAAGGAGGACGCATTAACGGCATTGCTGTATTATTCAACATATTTTAAACGGGCAAATGAAAGAACACTAAAAGAAAGTGATATCGCGCGTTCGTGTGCACTCCTCTCAACAACGTGGGCGCCGCCTGCGAACCAAGTAGAATGGGAATGTATTATGACAGCCAATGAACCAGCTAAAGAGAAGTCGTCCCCAACGTTAGATCTCTAGAAGTAACACCTGACGAAATCAAATTCTGTCGACCTCGAAAAAGAAAAAAAAAAAAGAGAGCCTACTCCAATTTCTAGATTATTAAAAATATCGTCAGATTTTTAATTATTCCTCATTCGATCGCTGAAAAATCCCCAGCTTTCTCCCCTGTTAAATTAAAATTCACACAACACCAGAGAACAACAATTTTCCCAGAAAATTCCTCGCGTTACACGATTTTAATGGAAACTTGCCTTCATTTACAAATCACATCTTTTTTTCAACGTTCAACACGGACACGCTAATTATAAGCAAACGTATCGCGCGGGCTTGTATATTCGAACGTTCCGCGAGGATCACCTGGATAATTCGGTGAATTATAGAAAATCCTGCGACATCCGCGATCGATCGAGAGCGCGCAGGAAAACGCGGCCTGTGCAGAGCCGCCGCGTCGGCAAAAATCGAACGTCCGCATTGGCAAATAACATCCGGCCAGATAAATCCACACCCTTTCAATAATGCCGGTATTCATAACATTTAGAGTGCACGGATTATTGCATTATTGGCATCGGTTGATCGTCGCAGGGTAAACGCTCGGAACCGAACAGCCGTAGAGTGTGTCGAAGCGTTCGCCAGTTCCATCGAAAGCCACGCGATATCTGCAATTGTCCGGTCGCAATTCTGTCCCCCTCCGCACGACAGTCCATTGTACGGCTCGGTTTCGACGCCACGAATACTTAGCTCGTTCATAGCATCCCAGCGAACGGAAACGTTCCGTCTACTCGAGCGTTTCCGGTTTTTAACAGCGCCGCGTAATGCAACTTGTGATCCACGTAACAATCGTCGAACGTTTTAAAAGTAGCTCTCTCTGGGTATCTTCGGAACGTTGCTCTAAATGCTCCGCAGAGTTTCATTTACGAAGCTTCGTCAACAACGCCGGAACGGAGGATCCGGTGGATTTAACGACGTTTACCTTCGGTTCGTTGTTGTTCGAGAATCGTTCGAACAATCGTCTTCGCCGGCGAATCAACCAGACACTCTGGGGATAAAGTTTCAACGTACACTCGATAAAAAGAGATAGAGCTAGAGAGAGAGAGAGTAAACGAGAAGCTTGAAGAAGCATCGTGAGAACCTTGGGGACAAAAATACCATCGTGAAACCGTGTAAGAGCGTCACTTGAAGCCACAGGAGGATCGTAACAACGATAGAATCTACTACGTTCGACAAAGATGAGCCTTGTGAAAAGTGGTAGGAGAAGGAGAAGGATCGCTCGATGAACTCCTCTCTCTGTTCGATCGTATCCCGCTAATTCCCGGTCCCTGACTGATATCCTTTCAACTGTATCTCGGGCAATCGTTCCACGGTCGATGAATCGATTTGCCAACGCGTTTCCGTTCAGACGGCGCGAATTGGATTGGCAATCAGTGCGCACCGAGCCGGTATCGCGTGTACCGGGGACGTGCACGACCAATCAAAGCACCGTGACTCCCAGGACACTCGATCCTCTGGACAAAAGGATCCTTCAGGGATGCAGAATACCGTGGCGTAAACGTCACACTGGCGGTTATACACCAGGCGCGGCCAACGTTGAAAACGTCCACTGAAACTCGGTTAGACTCGGTTTTTCGTAGGCGGTTCTCTCCAACCGCCGCTAGAATTATTCCGCGATTATCGTTCCCGGCATTCCATGAAATCATGTTTCACGTCGAGATTACCAGCAAAGAACAAAGGAGAAAGCAAGCGAGCGAGAGAGAGAAAGAGAAACAAAGCGGCCGATTGTGCGGCCGCTGTGTAACCCGCGTTGCTTATATGACCGTTCGTAAATTTCAGAGGGGATGAATGATTCACGGAAGGCAAATAGAAGGGGATTGAAGTTGTTGGCGATAGAAACCGTGTACACTATACCTGAATTGTAACGTAAAATTGTACGGTAGTTTGCTTGTAATTATATCCTACTCTTTGTCGCATTCTCTGGATAGATTCTTCGACAGAGTATTAATATTTTCGAAGCAAGAACTTGAAGATCGTAACAACGGGAGAAACAAGGTTTGCTTGAAAAATGACTTACAAAGTACGATAATACACGGGTTCTTACGATTAAAACTATTAGAAGCTTTTGATCCATAAACCGTGTTGTTCTACAACGTAGTTCCGGGATATTCAAACGGCTTCGGAGATGCGGGAGAACGCACTGGCGCTATGTCAATACGCCGAAGTTTAGATATCCGATAAACCTAGTTGGAACACCAGCAACGAAGTCCCTATCCAAACGAGAGCAAGTATTAACTATACAGCGACGAACAACAGTGAATCTATGGACTACCTTCGGGCACGTTTAAACGTTACCACGATTGTCTTCGCAAAAATGAAATTATACATACAGTCGGGGCCACGATATAGCGAGGTCGCAAAATCGGTTAGGCGTCAAAGTAAACATGTTTTAGCTGCCGGGACCCCGAAATTGACAGAAATACGAGCAGATAAGTACTTGAAACCATGGTCAGGACCGTACAAAGAATTCTTATATCCAGCGAAAGTCAAACTGATTCTAATATATTTACTGAAAATTGAGTTCAGCTAGGACAATTTAGGGTTTTTTTCTTCTGGGAAAAGCCGCTTTTGGAAGTACGGTTACAAGTAAAGGTCTTATCGAGGTCTTTAACATCTTCATTTACCTGCTCGTGTTATATACAGATAGAAAATGCAAAAGGATTGTGTAGCTTTAATATTAACATATTTTCCATTTGTAAATGAAATACCATTTTCTACTTGAAGTATCAAATCATATGCTACCATTCGTTTATTGTTGGAACCCTCAAACAGACTGCAACACACGGCCTTGAGTGCCGCAACATCAATCGATGCCGATTCTTCAGAGTTTAATTTACGACCTCGCTATCGCTATTTATACAGAAAGTATAGGACGATTTAAACAACGTTTCTCCAGGAAAATATACAAACTCCTTATCCCACGAAATTATCCAAACACTTTTCTTAGGAGTGTTTTCTATTAAATTCAAATTCATTCGCAATATTCTTTACTTAAGTAAGCAACCTCGTTTAGCGAAAATGTCAAGGATTTAACTTGCTTTCTAAGATTTATTAAGAAAAAAGAAGGTACAATTCTTTCGAAGAATTTCTCACATCTTCGAGTGAACAGAGAGAAGGAATTAGAGGAAATTCTTACGGTGGTGTAGATACACTTGCATCGAAAATAAGCTCGGATAATTGTAATCTAACGAAGTGACGCTTTACAAAATACGTATAATTGAAACATGCTTTCTATTCCTCCGCTGGTAAGCCTGCTGATTAACATGGTTAATGAGCTTATCGTTTGTTCGAGCGCAAGTGGAACGATGCGCGCGAACACATTATTAAACCGGGAATGATTACGTGCAAACGCAACACGGGTGCAGCACCCCGTTTCAGGAAGCGAGGTGTTGCGCAATCGAATGAAATCATCCGTGAACACGAAAGAAAATAGAGAAAGAGGGAAAAAAGAAGAAATAGGAAGTACGTAATCCACGATGGCAGGTGAAAGTGGAAATAAATTTCTCGGTAACAGAAAGAGGATCTCTGACGAATATTTCCCATGGGGCCATAGGCTGACACGGTCGGTGTGGAAAAATCGAGCGACCACCGGTAGTGCGTTTTCCTCGCTGCTTTATTAGAACGACACGTACGAGTGTTCGGTGTAATTTTACGACGTCATCGGATACTAAACTGAAACATAAATCGGGATTCTCTCTGCCCCCACCCCGAACGTCGTTCTTCCTAGCCCTATCTCCTGGGGGAGGCTAACACGATTTTCTGTCTTACTAGTTCATCAAACATTTACGTCCGACTACTTCCATCGCTCGCGCTTCCCGTGCTCTGCACGCCGATTTAATGCTTATCGCTCGATTTTCGCTCGATGTGGCGCCATTAGGAGGACAACTATTTATGCTTGCGAACGCCGAACCGTTTCAGCGTTTGAACCGACGATTCGGTTCGATTTTACCGATAAGCCTCTGCCGCCTAACGTGTTCCATCCCCGGGGAAGGTTTAGGGTTGATGGAATTTTAATCGTGCGACGTGGCAAGATTCGAGGGAAGTAACAGGTACATCTAGCTTTTAATCGGCTGTATTTTGTAAAGTGTGAATTATTACGAGACTCTTTCTAATACGGTCTGTGAACAGGTTGAAATTATGGTGGTCATTTTTAAACCACCGTTATTACTCGTTAAAACATACGTGGGAGATATGCACGCGTGTAGCATCGGGGCTAGCTATAGACAGAGAAATATGTAAAAGAATATGCATGAAAGATAAGGTGAAATTATGCTACTTCGTGGCGGAGAACATGTTAATTTGCAATTCCTCCTTCTGCGGCGGGATCTACAATGATAAATTTGCAGGGAGATTATCATAGTGTGCCGTAATATAAAGTTTGCAGATAACGGAACCCGGAACACCGGTTAAGATGCACAGGTTGAAGACGCGATCCTTTTTTGGGGTAAGCGGGCGCGGTTGTTGGGAACGCCGAAAACCCCCTATTCCGGAGGTAACTGTGTCGGTCGGTTAATCACTGTGAGGTATAATCAACGGGTGTGCCGCGATTATGTTAGAGGTTGATGGTGCATAATGCATCCCGTCGATATGTAGAGAAATTGTACCCGTGTTGCGGACTTTTCAAATACGTATCGGCGGGTAGGAGGAGTACGTAGTTGAAACCAATTAAGAGTATGTTACCATAGTAGAAAGGTTCGGTGGGTCGTGGCATGGTCGTGGCAGAATTCGGTAAATTGTTTAACAAAATTACCGAGTGCACGTTAGTTGCGTTAATGGCATCGATTTGTGCACTCCGTTCACGAGAGGGGCGGGAAGGGGGGTTGGAGGGTGGAAGTTCTACGAGTGTCGTTTAGTTCGCGGTTTGGCAGCCTTTCGTGTGTATTTCAACGGTTCCCGGCTCGGTGGGCCACGCTCGATAACAGCCGCCGTCGAGAGCGACGAATGGAACGTATTTATAAAGCGACCGACGCGGATAATGAACGACCAACGATCGACAACAACTTGATGCCCACTTTGCATACTGAAACGCGTTTCCTTGCTTCCACAGGGAGCACGCGATCGATAAGAAAAAGCACCATCGTGTACAGGCGTGCTCGATAAATCCTTTTCGCCAGCTCGAGTTTCTTTTTCCCTTGCGACCAGACACGATCGGAAAGTGAGTGTGAGAGAGAGAGAGAGAGAGAGAGAGTCCTATGTGAAGGGTGCTCCGCGGCAGAAAGGAAAAATTATCGGGCAAAGGGTGCTACCAGCAGCAGCTTCTACAATCGAGGGGGGGGGGGCGGAGAGGAGGAGGGAGGGAGGGAACGAAAGGTATCCTGGAAGATCATTAAGATAAAACATGTCGAGGAGGGTTAGCGATCCGTGAATTAATGTACTATCCATTGAATCAGCAAAAAAGTTTTCAGGAGGGTTGGAGTAATTAACACGCTCATGGTGCAGCTAACAGGGATTTTCATAAGGGGTTACATAAGCCTCGAGATTGATGCTCCGCCGGCAGGAAGACGCGGGTAATTGCGCGGATATCGCGGCGTGACCTGTTTAAGAGACGAACCATTAACCATATTCTTTTGATAGCGGCGAAGCACCGTAAACGGGGAAGCAGTAAAAGTTGAATAGCGCGAACTCGTCGTTTTAACTGTTATAATTAAGTTTAAAGTCATTACTCTGTCGTCGAGACTGGCCATCAAACGTGAATTGAGGAACACAGATACCACGGAGAGGGGGAGAGGCTGGTGTGTGGATTATCCTGCACTTGACTCTGTTACGCTTATCCTTCTGTGGTTATCGAAGTTTAGTATCCACGCCAACGAACCAGAGAGTAGAAGAGAAACCTTTGCTCGGGCGGTGTATGGAAAAAAGCTAAAACCGTATCATCGCGATACAGCCGCGTGAAAGATGAAATCGATAGACACGTCCCTGAACGACGTCACAGCGAAGATGAGGGTACACGCTTTACCCTTCTGCCGTCACCTCGCCCCCTAACGCCACGATGACAGAATCATCGAGTCGACACGGTGACCCGACAAGGATGGCGAAGAGAAAAAAAGAAGAACGGAGAGACGGAGGGAGAGATAGGGAGAGAGGGAGCGAAAGATAGAGAGATAGAGAGACAAAGAAGAGAGGGACAAAGAGGAGAATAGGGAAAATACAATACCGCCGCCGCGACAAACAAGGGTGGCGCTAGATACAGCCCTGGACCGGGTCCGGAGGCAGCCCCCTTCCTCCTCCCACCTACGAGTCCTCCTTTTTCCCTCCACTCGCGCGTATCTCGATCCTCTAGCCGGCGTTCATCGATCGTGAAATCACACACGATCAGCTGCCAAATTCTCGAGCGTAGAACACCACCTTCACGGTCTTGCACGCGTGCTAATTCACGTACGCACAGTTACACCCCAAAATCTGATCGATCCATCCGCAGTACAAGTCTCCAGTACAGCCCCGCCTGCCCCCCTCCTTCATTCTCTCTCTCTCTCTCTCATATCTCTCTTTCTCTCTCTCTCTCTCTCTAGTTTCACGTCACCCGGTCCGCCTCCTGTCTTCCCCCCCCCCCCTTTACGGGCTTGTACAGAAGCACATCGGCAGTCCACCGGGGACCTGGACCTACGGCACACGAGATTCACGATTACCCGAAAAGCCACGTTCCACCGTTCCCCACCCCGCTACGCTAGCGATTTAGTTTAGTCAGCCGGCGTGGTACACTTTCCCGCGGGAATCTCGAAAGATCGATGCACGATCCTACGGAGAACTGGCACTGGAGCGGTGTATGAACGTGGGCAAAACTGAACGAACATATGTCACGCGGCTGTAATACTGGTGGTCTCTTACCGGTGATGCCTAGGAGAATCCAGCACACGAGGCACAGGACGTAGTAGTTCACGTAAGAGGATCTCCTCATGATGACGAAGACAGTGACGACGACGACGAGAACGACGACGTAGTTGTCTTCGACGGGTCCACTGACATTTCAAAACAACCAGCACACCAGCCTGCTGCCTTCCGGTGCACCTGTTCCCAAACCACCCTTTTAGCCCTTCGTCGTCACTCTGTTCATCCTCCTTGGCTATCCTCGATGCTACCAGACCTCGTGCATAGTACCCTTTATTCACCGACGTCCCCTGTGTCTTTCTTTCTTTCTTTCTATTTTTCCCCCCGTCCCCCGTTCACACCTCTTGCAGGATATACCGTATTACCACCAACGCGGTGTCGCACTGATCACATATTATTATCTCTCGATGAACTGTCGTTTACGTATCTGCGTATCTTGATACGAAACCCGTGTGTGTACCGTAACGACGTGCTCCTTCCAACGTGCTTTCCAAGTCTGCACGTTTCGTGTCACCGGATATACGCCGAAGTGGAAACGAAGATCGCGACGAAAGTAAAAATACGGGACAGAGCCGTGAACCGCGCGGGGCCTTGTGTGTCGTCGCGTGATTTGGCCCTTTTTTCCACGACCGATCCTTCAACACGGCTAACTACGACCGAGTTTTGCGTACGGGTCGTCTGCGGTTCGTCGTCCCGGGCGAAGCTCTGAAACCGCCGGGCCTCCAGTGGCACTGCCCGCGCCCGCCCGGGGATCCGCGCAGGCGTGCTCTTTCTCCTCTACTCTGCCGATCAGTCAGCCTCCTCCTTCCTCTAGCCCTCCTACTCTCGCTCCGTCCTCCTTCATTCTTACCCCTTTCTCCTTCACGCGTCTTCTTCCCTGATTACTACTACTACTACTACTACTGTCGTTGTCGTCGTCTTCCTCTTCTTCGTCGTCGTCGTCGTCGTTGTCGTCGTCGTCACCGCTGCCGCCAACGCTGCTACTGCTACTGCTGCTGCTACTCACGGTATTACTACCACCGACGTCGTGGTTGCTGCTGCTGCTGCTACTACTACTGGCTGCTTCTTCTGCTTGTGTTACTTCACCGTCTTCTGCGCTTCTTGCTCTTTCGAGCCACGACGACGACGTCTTTCGTCCATTCCCTGAACAAATTTTACGCTTCTCACGATGTTAACCTTCGTATTCCCATCTTGGTTCGAACCGAGGGACGGCCGGCTTGAAAATAGCAGGCTCCTCACAGCTCTTTTTGTTGGTCTTCTTCTTCCCTCCTCTAAACGGGGAGGATTTGTAAATTTGCGGTTCGTCGATTGACCAGGAGTGGTTTCGTTAGCCGGCGGCTTCGAGTTTAAACGAATTCTGCCCGATTGGAAACGACGTCTCTACCCCCATCCTCTCTGCCATCAACTCGCAAAGCCTTTTAATCAGCTTTCGTCTTTGCCTCTCCTTTCCGGGTGTTTACAATTCTTAATTCAGCCGGCTGATTACTGTTTCCCGGCGCTTTTAATACCGCCACCGTTTTCCACTTCTGACTCTCGTCTAGAATCCTTTTTGGCCCATTCCAAACAGAACTTCATAGTTTCTTCCCGTTTTATTCGCGGACGCGTCTCCGCCTCGCTTCTGCTATCATCTTTCCCCCTTTTCGCTCCGGAGGAACGGTTCGAAATGGACGGGATCGCGCGGTCTCTATATAGCATATTCACCTCGGCTTTTCTATTCCTCGCGATTTTATTTCTTCGAAAATATCGCGCCAGACCAGCCAGCCAGCCTCCTCCACGGCCGTTTGTTTCGTTTTTTTTTCTTCTTCCTCTCTCTCTCTCTCTTTTTTTTGTCATCGCTGAAGATTATCTGGTAGACAGCCTCCGCGGCAAGCGTAATGAATCCTCCTTAGGATTCCTTCGACCTATTTTTGCTTTCGCCCGTAGCCGCGCGCGCTGTCGCTTCTTTTTTCCTTCCTCTGTTCTCCTTCGTCTACCGTGATTACCATTAGTTTCGCCCCTGTTATCTCTTCCCCGCCCGTTTTCGGGTCGCTTACGATTATTGCATTTTTCTCTGCCCTGTACATCCATTGCCAACCCGGTTCTTCCGTGTTCTCGCTCCCCGGGACGTGGAACTACCCGGAGCCTTCTTGCCACGTTAATCTTATTCAACCTAAGAGGGGCGGTAGGTGTGTGGTGGGAGGAAGAGGAGGAAATCGAATCGGCCAATGGGTATTAGACGCCTCGCTAACGGAATTAATTGATCTTCATCGGGTTAGAATTCGGGGGTACATACGTTTAAGTCGATCCGTGATTAATGGCAGGAGTCTTTCGACGCGGTCGAGGATTTCGAATTAATTTCGTCGTAATAAAAGTCAGAGCCTCTGTGTTCTCTTTGTACCGTTTCTTTTTTTACCTTCAATTACGCGCGCAGACTCTTCTTCGATTTTTCCTTCTTTTTTCCCCCTCCCCACTCCCGGTAGCTTTTCTCTATCCTTCTTCTCTCACGTTGGTTCTCCTTCATTGTGCATTATCTGTGCAAGTTGGATTGCACCGAAAGCTTTTTCTCAAAAGCAAACGAAGAGCTAGAGAGAGGAAGTGTGAGAGAGAGAGAGAGAGAAGAATAGAGAAGCTTGCTGCCTGATCACCGCTCTGTCTTCTACCAGCTTGGTCGGCTGGTTTATTTAGTCCCCGGCTTAATTATGACAAACATTACTTCGAGTTCAGCATTTTGAGCGTTTCTCT
>NW_017100174.1:1457678-1463645 GCF_001263275.1 Habropoda laboriosa
CCCACTCTGCCAACCCGGTAAGCTCACGGACTTTCTTTTTTGTCGCGGACAAATTGTGTGTCCTTTACGGCGTTAACCTTATTCTCCAGAGACCGAACTGCTACGGGCTTATATGTCCTCGTGAAAGAAGTGCCTCCTTTCTTTCTTTTCTCTCCTTTTCTACTCCACCGTCTCTCCCCTCCATCACGTCGCGCCCTTTGCTCGACGAAACATATTTTAGAATGTAAAGCAACACCGACGCGTATTCCCCTAGGGAATGAAATATGTAACGCCGTGTTACATATTCCACCATATTTATGCGTGTGTATCGGTGAAAACGCGTTAATTGTTCGTTCTCGATTAATTTCGTTCGCGAGCGTCTTCGCTCGCCGGGAGAAATTTAATCGTACCTATTCGATGTTTCTTCCTTAGTCATTTACCCATTTTCGAGATTATGTTCAGGCAATTCTGTGCATAGCAAGTTCGTTTAACCCGGTTGAAAATGTTCCTTCGAGAAGAAAACGTCGTTTCAACGCGGTAGATAAACATCTATTTCACAGGGTGGCGTGAAAACGTTACAGGTGCCAAGGCTGATGTTAATCCGTGGGTCCCATTAGGGCCTGGTACTGTGAACAAAAAAAAAAGAAGCTGTCCAACCCCATTCCTTTAAACTTTCTTTTCCTCCCTTTCATTGTCGTCGCCCGGACACCCCTTCAACTCTTTTATCTTTCCTCCTTTTTTCGCCGTGTTCGTCTTGCCCTTTTAAGCAATCCACAATCTTTTGTGGCCCGCTGAAATTTTTACACTTCTTTCATCTTCACGTCCTTCCACGTGTTCGTGCCTCTCTGTATTTCTTTCTGTACGTATGTGCAAGTCCCTCTGTGTGTGTTATAATTATTCGCGGAAAAAGACACTCGGCCTTTTCTCTACGGTTTATTCTTATCGCCCGCATAGTAGATTAACTCTACGCTTTTCGGACAAGCTGTGAATCACGTCCCGAGGAAGTAAGTACAAGTCTACTGGTACATCGTACCTCATATTCGAACGCGTTGAATTCGAAGCTCGACATTCTGCAGGAAGACGCATCGTCTTTGCTGAATTTTACACGACCCTCGAAGAACCGGCGCTCGTTGACCGATTAAACAAGGAGCAACGAAAAAGTGAACGTGGCGAGCCTCGGATCGTTTGCTCGAAATTATCGGTTATTAGCCGGAACCCGCACGTTTGCGCAAGGTTTCGGTGTGCCTCGTGTAATTTTTCTCCCTGACGATGATTACGACAGTACACGAATTCGTGGATAGCGGAAGGACACGCGAAGAACGGGCGAATCAGATAAGTTTGAATTGCGAAATGTGTACCAGATAGGATCTGTGTTTTTTTTTTTATTTTGCTCCGGGCTTAATGTTTAAAACATCCATTATTACGTTTTTCTTCTTTCGTTCCACTTCTTTACGTATAATATTGCGTAAAAGGTATTACGTTTTAATCATGGAAGCCCCCCTAAATGTGAAAACGCCTGCAACATATGATCATCGATACACTGTTGATCGCTAACAAACGGCGAGAAACTATCTAGTACGTTGCAATTAAAAATGAACGCGTTCGTTCGAACGATGTAAACTACGATACAACGAGGGAACAATAATGCATTTCGTTTCCTTTCCTTTTTCTTTTATTTTCCACCGAAGCCTGCAGAACTTTCGCCAACCCATAATTTGCATTTCATGCACTGGATCATGCTCCCTACGTGTATATAGCCCGTTGCAGGGGCAGCAAAACCTTTATTAACGGACAGTATGCTATTCCGTGCAGTATGGGTTAATTGCGCATAAGTTCTCAAATAATAAAGGTACAATTCGGGAATTTTAGGAAGTTAGGAAAGTTAATGCAAATACCAATTTTACGTTTACAATAAACACAGAGGAGTAGCCGTGGGTACGATGGTAAAATAATACCTTCGCTGGAAACCTGCTTTCGCGGAAACGCGGGGGATACAGAAGGTGAAACAATATCGTGGAGTTATCATCAGCTTGGTGAATTATTTAAAAATGTTTACGCGACGAAACGGAATTTCTCGTTGCTCGTTTATTACGTTAACCAAATTTCGATCTCGACGTTCACTTTCATACTCGAGCGTGTAATTTACCTTCTCGTTTTGTTTTCGTCCTTATACGTACTCTGTAGTAACGAGAACGTTGTAATAATAATACTTTAAGTGATTGGGTACGCATATTGAACAACTTTCCTCTTCCTCCAGATTTCCGAACGCCAGACTGCGATCCTTTTCGGCACAAATGGATCAAGGATCAGGCAACGTTTACCCCCGCGGATCGGTTCTTCCCTTCTGGCCCCGGTGTAACCAGTCAGCCAGCTACTCGAGCTTTCTTAACCCCGACGGAACGGTAGTAGTCCGGCGACATTAACTTTCCAGCTACGCTGTAGACCGTTCGATCAGAATTCGTAATTTTGAATAATCGACGACAGAGGAGAGGTCTTCTGTTCGCTAGCGAAATTTAGAGCGGGTGTCCCGAATATGTAAGCTCTTTCGCCCCGTTTCCTTCGACGCGGCCCGTCGAGATTAACCTTCATCGTCGGAAGTAAGTTTTCGAATCTCGGTTAAGTTTCCGACGTCGAGGAATTTGCATGGTGCGGTAGACTGGCATTTGGTAAATTACAGAACTTTTCTCCGTGGACGATCCGTCGCCTATCTTTCTCTAACAGCCGCGCGGTCCCTTGTTCTTTCCTCTTTATCGATCTTTTCCCTCTCTGCCTCTCTCTCTCTCTCTCGTTTTCTCTCACCCTCCCTCCCCACGCCGCCCCTCGCCTATACACCGTCGCCTCTAAGACTTATCCGACGTCGTTCTTTTAATTTTCCAGCCGTTTCTTTCACTTTCTTCTACACTCTCCGCTCCCTTCTTTGATCCATTTCTCTTGTATCCTTCATTCTCACTTCCTTTCTACTTTCTTATCAAAGAGAGTGATGGAGAGTGTTAAAAGAGAAACCGTTAAGACATTCAGCCGGGGTAGAGTCTTGGTAATGCCGGCGGTAAGAGAGAAGGAAGGAATGTTTGCAACCATCGTGTACGGGTCTTTATGTGAAACACGCGAATGTAAGCGTTCTCTTCCCTTATTTGCGGCATCTACTAAACTGTCTGAATAAATACAAGCGAATCCCTTACACGTAACCTTTTCTTCCTTCTTCTTCGCTCGTAGACCAATTTCTTTGTTTACACGTCTTTGCCATTCACACGGTATAAATTCATTGAAACAGCTCGAGCGTGTACCATGTATAACCCACAGGCCACAGAGGCCACGGAATCATTTACATTCGCTGCAAGCTGAAAATAGCATTTTCCACCGAAAGGGTTCATTTTCATGCCCGCCAAGCATTTTTTTTCTTCTACTCTTCTTAACGAGCACTACATACTCCTAAATTAGACCTTCTCAACACCCCGCATATTTCTTTCCCGCTCTTTCTTCTTCATCATCTTCTCCAACAAGGTCTCATCCTACACCCCTATTCTACAGTCCGTCAGCAAGCTTCCATTTCTCATTTTTATTCCAACGCCTCTCTCCACCCCTTGTACAAGCTTTCTCTCTCTCTCTCTCCCTTGTCTTTCTTCTTTTTCTCTCGACATACGTCCTCCCCTCCATCCCTTCAAGGTTCGAACAATTTGCGTTACTCTCAGCCAGGGATTTATTCCCCGGGAGCGCGCGTACCACGATGCGGAGGAACTTTATGGGAAGATCGAGCACCGTAGACGAATCCTTCTTGCGGGCTTTCTCCCGAGACCTGCGGACAGAGGAAAAAACCGGTCTGCTCTACGAGTTGTCTCGTCTCCTCACCTCCAGACGACCTACGGGATACGTCACCAGTCCGCCGGAAAATCTGTCGCTTTTCACCACTCCGGTTCTCTCGTCCGAAGCCTTTCGAATTCTCTATCTCTATCTCTCTCTGTCTCTTTCGACGACGACGTCGACGATGATGGCTCTAGGTTCGCGGGAACGCATCGATAAAGATAAAGTTTGCCAGACGATAAAGTTCCACCGCGACAAAAACGCGCGCGCCCCCGACTCGTCCGCGCCAACCGGCTATTCATTTTCCTCGGGGGTTCGCCGCCGCCGCCGCGCGCGCTTTTTAATGCGCTAGGGCTGCCGGCTGCGTTCTCTCCCTTGTCCCTTCGCGCGCCACTGAAAATATTAATATCGTCGCACTCCAGGCTCGTTGGAGTATAGGGATTTATCGACGCGGCTGATTCCACTGTTCTCCCAACGGGGGAGACCTTTTCAAACGCCGACGAAAATTGCGATGTGGGTTACACGGAGGAATGTTGTTTCAAGGGGCTCTGCATGTCGCGAGGCGGACGTAGAGAAATTGGTTTCTTCGGAAAATTGTCGCGCTTAAATGTACCGCGTTGCTGGAATACGCAGTCGGAGATTTTGTTGAAATTTCATTTTCGGAATTGAAGATGGTGTGCTTGAAACTTTAACCCCGTCGCTTTGCGACAACGTGTCGGATTCGTGTGGGTGGAACGGTTGTAGGACTAACGGAGGTTAATTTTAACGGTGAATGAAGTTTTAATTTACCAGACTGGGAATTTGGGAAATTGTGAGGGACGTGTGATACGTTCACTTTTCTTAGCTTGAACAGTATTGAATTAGTGAGTGAGATACTCTCGCACGCCTCACGGTAAAATGTCACAAGTCAAGGAGTTTAGTGTCTTTTTTTAAACAGTCCTGTAAGAAGCGGTATGTACGTATGTGCAATTCCTTTTATAACCTAGTTTATTCGTCATAATGTCGCGTTACTGGTGAAAGATAGCAATTAGAACCTGAAGTGGGGATTATATTAAGAAACAGGGGCAAATCTTATATAAATACCCGCAACAATTGTCATTCTTCGTTAGTTCATAATAAAACTTCCTCTTCTTTGAGCGATAAAATGTTGACACTTGAAGAATAATTGTTGTTGTTGAATTATAAATATAGGTATACACGTCTCTCACGCCGTACGTTTGAAATTACCTCGAGTTATTGGCAATTTGAACGAGACGGAAATGCAATCGAAAGATGTAACAGCTTCGTGAAAAATTCAAATTGCTCCGAACGTGTTCGTGTAAGCACACACGCGCACGTAGATCGTACGCAAAATTATCAAGATATATTGTAAATCAAGCTGGTTCGAGTTGGTCACTCTGGTGTACTAATTGTTCATTTCGACTATACAGTCGCTATTTTGAATTAATGCTGTACAGTCACGACGGGCCGCCAATTGCCACACCGAAATAATCAAAACTTCAATTACGATCGACTCTTATCGTTACACGAATCACGTATTCGTCAACGACGATATCGAACACCGCGAAAATCATGAGAAAATCGTCATCATCCCGGTAAAATCCAATTCTACGATGAAACAGAACAAACTTCGTACAATTTTCCACGCTGAAACGATCAAAGGCAAACAGAGACTTCTTCACGCGAAGTTTACGAATTAAAAAATCCCCGCTCGCTCACCAGGGTAGCTAATAGCCGCGTCACGAGCATAATACAACAGGTGCAACGTGCAAACCGTAACAAACTCGCACTTTGCCGCCCTCTCTCCGGGGGGTTTATCGCTCGGCGACGCAACAAACCGAAACATCAGCTCGCCTGCTCGCTCTGTTGCCCTTTGGTGGAAAAAAAAAGAGACCGAGAAAAAAAAAGGTGGAAAAAAGAGAGAGAGAGAGAGAGACGGGAGACAGAGAAACAGATTCGGTAGACCGGCAAAGCGGAACAAAGCGATTCGAGATCAAAAGAAAGATCAGAGCCTGACACATCCCGCGTTTCCTTTTCAGGTTGGTTGCGCGCTTGGTTCGGTGTACAAATTTCTGCCACTTTGCGCGGCGTTTCAGCCGGCGGGCGCGAAACGGCCACCTTGAAATTCCATCCCCGGCGACACAACGCGCTCGTCGCTCGATTCGAAAACACCGACACCACCGGTGGATG
>NW_017100174.1:1463989-1477918 GCF_001263275.1 Habropoda laboriosa
CCAATATCCGGTGCGGTACAGTTTCACCGCCGCATACACACACATAGACGGTCGTCCGCTTAAATGATTCTTGGCCTCGCCGTTTTATTCTCCCAAACCCAGCCCCCTCCCCGGTTGGTTTGAGAAGGGGCTGGTGGAAAAACAGCGTCGCCACTGAATAGCGCAGATATGTACTATTTTCGACCGTAGTGAAACTTCTGTTTGAATACTGTGCAGGAAACACGGTGTTCAACCTAGAGAGTTCCTTGAGTGCGGATGAAAACTACCCCTTACGGATGCGAAAAACGAACGAAGAGGGTGCTAGGATGCCTGGTTGTATACGTAGCAGACAGAGAGGAAAAAAGTGAGTGAAAAGAAGGGTAAGGGTTGGGAGGGGAGGGGAAAAATGGATTCCCGCGATACGAGTATAAACGTCGCACGCAGCTGCAGCTGCATCAGACTTCTTTCTCATCGCGTGCACCCTCGCCGACTAGAGCGGCGCGAGAAGACCGTAAGAGAGAGCGAGAGAGCGAGATAGATAGATAGAGAGAGGGAAATAGGGTGAGTCTCTGGCTGGGTTTCCGCGCGTCTGGCTCCTCCACTACGTCTCGGTGAATTTCTTCCGCTCCCTGCTACGTCTCGTCGATTGATAACACCGTCGCTCGGGACGGAAATATTCTTGTACGTTTATGGCTCGTGCATATGTAAAATTTCAATGTCGCTGCATCCCCCCCACTACCCGCCCTATTCTCTCGTTTCTTCGTTCGTTCCAAGTATCTTCCGTATCCCTCCTTTCATCCCTTAACCTGTGCCGCCAGCCCGAATATCCGTGTCGTAAAAACCGTCCGTCTGTTTTTACTGTTATATTCTTCGACGGAAGAGTTGCAGGGGCGCTTACGGAATTTACATCATAAATAAGGCATTCCGAATGTGTAAGAAATTTTATATTTTTCCTACGGGCGGAATCGTAAAATCACCGGGATTGACGCGTGGAAACAGAGGGAACGTCTTCTCCTCTTTGGTCTTTTTCACCGCCGCTCTCGGGCCACTCTCCCACTCTTCTTCCCGGCGACCCGTATCTTCTATGATAATTCCAATGCTGAATAAGCGAACTATATCGACGGATTTCTCGTTTCTTTTTCTTCTCCTTTTCCTGCGAACGTGCGCTCCTTCCCGTCCTCTTTTAGCAGATAGACGTGATTTTCAGGTCCTTCTATCCGGGCAGCTGTTGGCGGTTTGGCCTCGGAGACGATTGTTTGAGGGGAAATTTTCTTTATTAACGTCTGAGTGACAATTTTTCACAAATTTTCGTTACGTACAAATGTAACGCAAGGGAGAGACGATGTAACGTCTCGATGAAAATTTACTTCCAAAGGTAAGATAAAGAAGAGAGTCGATATAACGATTGAATGAAAATTTGTGAAAAATTTTCTTTACCTCCAGAGGTGACGTAAAGAAAAGAGTCGACATCACGACTGAATGGAAATTTGTGGAAAAAATTTTTGACAAATTTACATTACTTCCAGACGAAACGTAAGGAAGAGACAATGTAACGTCTGAATGAAAATTTACTTCCAAGTGTAACATAACGAAGAGAGTCGATAAAACGACTGAGCGAAAATTAGTGAAAAATGAGAGAAAAAATTTTTGACAAATTTTCATTACTTCCAAATGTAACGCAAAGAATAGTCGATATAACGTCTGGATGAAAATTAGTGAAAAATGTGTGAAAAAACTTTCGACAAATTTTCATTACTTCCAAATGTAACGCAAAGAATAGTCGATATAACGACTGAGCGAAAATTAGTGAAAAATGAGAGAAAAAATTTTTGACAAATTTTCATTACTTTCAAGTGTAACGCAAAGAATAGTCGATATAACGTCTGGATGAAAATTAGTGAAAAATGTGTGAAAAAACTTTCGACAAATTTTCATTACTTCCAAGTGTAATGCAAAGAAGAGAGTCGACATCACGACTGAACAAAAATTAGCGAAAAAAATGTTGGAAGAATTTTGAAAAATTTTTGACAAATTTTCATTACTTTCAAGTGTAACGCAAAGAATAGTCAATATAACGACTGAGCGAAAATTAGTGAAAAATGAGAGGAAAAATTTTCGACAAATTTTCATTACTTCCAAGTGTAACGCAAAGAAGAGAGTCGACATCACGACTGAACAAAAATTAGCGAAAAAAATGTTGGAAGAATTTTCATTACCCGGAAATGTAGGTAACATAAAGAAAAGTGAATATAAAGCAGTTAAAGAAAGCATCGCAGAACAACGTCGATGTTATATAAATTCTAATCAGCAGTTGGAACTATCGGATCGAACGTTATCGTAACAGTCGTTCTTTTCATTTATTTTCCACCCGTAAAACTGGAGCTTGCGGTCGTGTACAATTCGATACTTTTGTTAAATAGGAAACACGATTCGCTTTATTACCGGGTGATTACCGGTTGGACGGTTTCCAGAGTTAACTACACCGAAAGTCTATCTCTCGCGTAGACAGGAACAGATAAATTGTTTCGATGCATTTGTTATAGAAAGGATGCGTTTTCCGATTCATCATGGCTGGTGAGGAGAGTGAATAGAAATATAGCCCGCGCGCCATTGTCACGCGACGTTCCTCGTTACGATCCGACAAGACGGACGTTTCGAGATAACGTAACGCCATTTCGTTGCATCGCCTCGGACTGAATGGATCTTCGGGGCTCGTGCCCGCGCGTTAATGTCACGTTAAGATGGCTCCTGTCACGAATTCGAATATCAACAAATTAAACGATACCGTCGCGACGCAGTTAAAGTTAAATGGAGACGTTAACGCTGCCAGATCAGATCGAAATGGGTAATTGTTTGGCTACTGGGAATAATTGTTTGTACATTACCGTACACCACGGTTCACGAGCACTTGTTCAACCATACAATATATGTTTGCCATTGGAATACATTAAAATAAACCGCGATATTTGAGGGAACACTGTAGATTTATTTCCCTCTGTGTGTACGCGATACAAATAAGGTAATAACTTAATTGAAATTTGACTTTTCAATGATAAATTATTATCTCGCTAGTATCGTTTGATACTTTTCAAAATTTTTCTTTTTAAAGTGGAATCACTCGAGAAGTTGATCTATGTGAAATGATTAGACGAACGAGAGTGTGAAAACGATATCGGAGCTGTGGATTATGCCAGAAAAATGAAATTAGAGAGAGAGAGAAACGTGGAATCTCAAAGATCACTTTTGCGCTAATCTCGTTTTTAAGTTAATAAAGATACAGGCGATTAATATTAGAGCAGTAAACAATGCCTAAAGTATGAAATTAGAGAGAGAAAAAACCTGGAATCTGAAATATCACTTATCACTAATTTCGTTCTTGAGTTAATAAAGATAAAGACGATCGATAAAGGCAGAGATTTCGAATTTATCCAAGTGTTCGATTTGTCACATTTTCGGAATCGCAACGTCACTATCGTCTGAAGAACATTTAAAATAATACCGGAATATTTTTCACGTGATTTAAACGCATCTGAAGAGTGCTTGCCACTCATGAAGCGGCGAGAAAAACAAATTCAATTTCATGAACAGCGTGATTATTCAAATATCAAGGAAGATATCAAATAAAAGACGCGATGATAGATTGCCACCATCAGCAGCATGACTAAGCGTTTATCAAAATTTTCATAGAAAATCTGCTGGTTCAAGGAGAAGTCGATAAGGTGATCGTGAAAGGGTTTTCACCGGAATATTTCACCGCGGCGAAGAGCCTCGACACCGGGCCCGCGTTTCTCCGCCGAGAAACGAGAAATTCAAAGATTATTCCTCGGTAATCATTTTATCTCGTATTTCACCGGTGCAGAAAACACCGTTACGAATTCATCCGGGGTTTTGTATAAATAAGCCCCGCAACATGTTTAACTTAATAACGCGCGAATTTATCTCCAAGTTTACCCGTCGAAATTCACCGAACAAATCTGCCAGGCAGCGTCCTCTCTTATTACCCTTACTCCATCCCCCTACAAACTACATTATTTTACACCGGAGAAACCACAGGGAATGATACCCGTTGTTACAGGATAATTGAATCAGTTCGTACCCTATATATACGTAAATATCGAATATCCTACGAGAATGGGAAACACAAGCACGTCGTTCCATTTCATCCGAAAGAAAGAATAACAAAGAACAGAAAGAAAGGAAAATAATAGAAACGAAAAATGAAACCTTAAAAACATTTTACACACCTGCGGTCGTAAAGAAACAATTGCCACTGTATTACAAACTCTAGCTTCTGACGAGAGAGAGAGAGAGAGAGCGAAAGAAAAAGAGAGAAAAGAATATTCCATTTTCACCGCACGCTAACAACGTCAAAACACCGAAACCACGTTTCGATACCACACACCATTGGAATCGAATCGCCGGGAAATACAACGGGTCGTCGAATCGTTGGAGAAACGAAACCAGAATCGAGGCGACGCGCGACCATGATCGGGGGGAGGGCAAAAACGTGAAACCATTACGGTAAAAGTGAACCGCTGGGAACCACTGAAAACGGCCGGGTGGAAGGAAGGGAGGGAAAGGTTAAACTCGATAATTCGAGGCGACGAGCAATTTTCGTTCCAACGGAGAACGGTGGGATAGGGGGTTGGGAGACGGTCCAGGCCTCTACTTTTCGGTACGAATTCGTCGGGCGAAACTTTTCTGTGCCCGGGACGGATAATTAAGAACGTTACGGGACGTACGTGATTCGAAGGTAATTGGATGCCGCGTGACAGCCCTGAATGTTTTGATGCAGTCGTTTCACGACCCCTTTCACGGTTTTATCTCCACCTCCCTCTCTCTCTCTCGAAAACGCACACCTACAGAGTGTCTCCTCTCGCTTTCAACCCTTTCCCCAACCTATTCGCTGCCACACTACGAATCTGTCTCGCTGTTTTCGTCTTTGTCTCGGAAAACAAGCCGTCGTCGGTTGTGCAACCTGCTCTACCCACCTCGTCGCCTATCCATTTCCACGGATAGTTAATTTGTAGAAACGAAGCGGGCGAATAAGCGTGGAATAAATACACACACCCTTCCGGTTTAAACGTGGCGGCGCGCTGGAGAGAGGCACCAGAGCCAGCCACCGCGCGCTCTCTATATCAGTCTCGTTTGTCATGCACGAAGCAACAGCAACGACGTTATCGCGCTCGCGATTAATATCCCTCGACAAATTGAGGCGAGAGGGCAAAAAAGGAACGCGATCGTAGAGCGGCAGAGGAAGGTGAAGAGAGAGAGTGGCGCGTTCGAGAGAGCGGATTGTTGTGTTCCGTTTCCACCCTTGTTCGATTATCGCCGAGGAAAAATTATCGGCGAGTGCGTATTTAGGCCTTTTTTTCGCCCGGGGAATTATCGATGAGTTCCGAACTCGTCTCTCTCTCGAACTGGCGGTCATCGATTTTGTAATTATTGCCGGCTTTCCTTGTTGCTCGTGTTCGACGTGGTAACGGTGCGGCGCTTTTTTTCTTTCTCTTTTTTTTTACCAATCTTTTGCATATTGGCTAGCCAGTTCGTTCCTCTCTCTCTCTCTCTCTCTATGTATGTTGGAAAGATATTGGACACGGAGTAATTTTTATAGGATTTTAGTACGTGTATTGAGAGATTGGTAATTTGTTTTTTAAATAATATTGACGCGTATCTAGATGGTTTAATTGATATTTTTTAAATGAAAATTGTGGAATGCGAGGTGATGTTTTGATTAAAATGTGACGGGTGAATAAACGTATAACGCGAATTGAAAGTGTGATTTTTATTAATCAGACGATCGGCGAATGTTAAATTGATTAACACTTGAAATATATATTTTCGGGATGAAAATGATTTTGAGCGAATATCGAGGCTGTCGGAAATTTGAGGATTTTTTAGTATACGATCTAGAAAGCTTCGTTCGAAAACGTAGTCTAAAATATAGCCGGTAAATCACGTTACGGATTAGAATCGTAAATTCTATTCTAATATCTTTGTAATAATATATGGACGTCGATACAGTGAATAGGACGTTGGCGCTATAGTGTGATAAAACAGCCCCAAAGAATAACGTTCCGGTGAATTTGCCAGCTAATAAAAAGCAATTTGCTAGTCATCGATAAAAAAAAAAAAACGGCAGGCGTATTGTTGGTGAAGCTCCGATAAATTTCGGTAGCCGGGTGAAAATTGTGTATATAAAATACTCGGTAGTTAACGTTCGAGCAATTTTTTAAGCGAGCCTTTTAGCTGTTTTTATGAACGGTGTCAGAAAGCGTTAAGCCGGGCACAAATGAATTTTCCCGACTGTTGCGCGGCTCCCTTTTTCCGTATATTCCGTCCGTGGACAAGAGGTCACGCGTAAATATCCAAATTCGATTCGATTGGACAGCGAGAGGCGGTCTCCTTTATTTTCCCATTCGGCGCTCAATCAAAAAGCACTCCATCGGTGTTCCCTTTTACCTCTCCGACTCTTCACCGTGGCCGCCGCACGACAATTAACACAGTCGTTAGAAAGCAGTTCGTGGCCTCAATATCCGACTTTCTATGCTGTTTCTCCGCGTTCCAACCCGGCAGACATGCCTACCCCCTATTGTACTTATTTTTCCAGCGCTGAAAATGTCGCTGGTATAGCTGGTAAAGCAAACAATCGGGTCACTGTTACGACGCGTTTGTTGACGAGGGACAAGTGGCAGAAGCAGGAAAAGAACGAAAGAACGGGAGAAAGAAAGAAAGAGAGAAGAGAGAAAGGGAAGGGAGGAAGAGAAAAGAAGGATGCACAGGAAGTAAGTGAAAGAGGAGGTCGCGAATAGAAGTGGGAGGAGGGAGAGAGTAGCGAAAGAGAGAACAGAGGGAACAGAGAGAAAGAAGGGTAGGGAAATCATGGCGGTAGAAAGGAAGACAGTGAGCGTGAGGAGCAAAGATTCAAAGCAGCACAGCCTTTCGGTAGAACCATTCTAATTGGGGCAGATGTTAATTAAGGCGCGCTTAGGTGAAGACGACGAGACGGCGACGACGTGGACGGGACTTTGTTCGCGAAAATAATGATCTTCCCATTATCCGGCACTGCCGTCCGTCCTCCCTTAACCATTGTCCTCTTCATCGTCCGCGTTATCGTCTTTATTGTTCCTTTCGATGCGAGTTCCTCCTTTTCCTTCTTCCGTCTTTCTTTTATTCACCCTCCTCCCCCTCCCCGCTGTTGCCTCATGGTTGGTCCGCGAATGAATTCGCGGGGAGGTGAACGAAGAAAATGGTCGTTTGAGAAATCACTGGGGGGGGGGGGGGGGCGGGGTCGAGATTGTGAATCATCAGGAGTGTGGCGAAGGGTGAAGGGGTACCACACGCGATCCTAATTTTTCTTTTTTTTTCTGTTTCATTCGCCTCGGTGAAATTAAGAAAGAGGTTCGAGCAATTTAAGTTAGATCGAAGTTACTGGCGGGCCGGGCCGATCGTTCTGTCCCGCGAAATCCGCGTGTCGAAGGAGGATGCAACCACCGACACTCTTTTGTGTTCCCGTCCTATTCATCAAGCTACGACCACGGTATCAGGAACGGCCATGTATCATCTTCCGTAAGCGGAAACGAAATTACCGTGCATTCTCTTTGCTCTCTCTCTCTCTCTCTCTCTGCCTCTCCTCGTGCACCTGCATTACCGGAATCCGGGATCGTAAACCGTCGCCACGGTAGCATTTGTCCTCGCGTCGACCGGTCCCCGCGCATTACCGTAAATTAATTTACAACTTCCTCCTTCCGACTCTGTTAATATCCACGATAGCCTAGCCCTGTGCGTGTGATAGGCCGATAAAGTCACCGGTAATTGGACGACGTACAAACGTTGCACTTCAACAAGTGTCATTCTATCTGAAAAGCAGCTCGGACGAGAGTAAGACGAAAGGTATATAGAGACCGTCGTCTTCGTCGTCTTCGTAGTCGTCGTCGACGTCGTGTCGTCGTTGCGCCCATCTGTCATCGGGATAATACGATTCGATTAGAAATATCGCTAACGACGTCGCAAGCCTAGCAGCTCCACCGTCCTAGGGGATGATTAATGAAAGGCACCACTCCGTCCCCTCCGTATTCGCCCTACCTTCCCGCCTCGCCATCCTACCAACGTCCTACGCTGCCTCCTTTGATGGATGAAACTTCTCGACCTACGTGGAAAATACAATTTCAGTGTACGCGCGCGCCACGACGCGCTGTCGTGATACCTGGCGATTTAACGAGACGACCGCCCGGTGAGGTTGCGTTTCTTTTTCACAGGAGCAGGTTTCAACGCCATCGTCATTAACGCTCGCTGGCGCGTGTACACACGGGAACCGCGTGTGCGTGTACACACGGGTTTAAGAGACAGTCGGCGACATTATATGCGGTGTAATTAACGGGAGCTCCGACGCTTGCCCTACGATTCCGTTTGTCCTCTTTCCAGTTTTCTTTCCGTCTTTTCGCGTGCGCACACGTTTCCTCGTTTCACCCCGTTTATCCTCCTTTCATACCACCCTTCTCGCTCTGGTGTCATCAGTCTCTCTCACTCTCACTCTCTGCCGCTCTTTCTGGCTTCTTCGGTCCCTTGGGCGAGCGGGGGTATGCGCGATTTTATTTGCCGCGAAAAGTGCCAAGTACCTGTAATTGAACGCGATTGCGATGTATTTTTCCTCGATATCGATTACCGCCCTGAGCGACTTTATAGAATATAATATCCTTGAACTAATTCCTTTCTCCCTGTCCCGCTCTGTTCCACGCGTTCACGTTAATGAGTGTCTTTCTTGGCATTCCTCCTCCCTCCCCCAGCGCGCGGACGATTGATACGTTGTCACACTTTCCCGTCGTAACTCCCTTCGCGCGACGGATGACATGCACCGAGGGCTTCAAAGACAATCATTCACACGATGGACTTTACCCAGTTCTCTCTTCTCTTCCTTTTTTTTCCCTCTTCTTTATGCAGAACCTAACCTAACCTTCACGACTGCTGAAACGCGCCGAGTTTTTTCCTTTTTCTTTTTCGACGAAGCTTTTATTACTTCCCGCGAGCTGAGGTATGACATAGTTATCGAGTGACTTTTATCCTTGGTTCGTTTTCAAATAACGAACCCGAAGGGAGGTTTTTTTATTAAAGGAATGTTGAAAATGATGAAAAGCGTAGCGAGGTAACAGTTATTCAAAAAGTTTGATGATTTATTACCGAGCCGTTGGAAAGTACCTACGTAACAAACAAGTGCTAATTATGTATGGTCCATGGATTAAATAAAGCAACGTTAAATTATCGCGTTACCGAAACACGAATACCCTCGGAAACAATCCTTTCCAAAAATATTTCAACCGCGACGTAACCGAGTCCTTGCTAGAGAAACCCGCGGGGATGAAACACAAGAAGGAAAAAAAAAATGAAAAATGAGAAAAAAAGAGGGGCAGAGAGAGATAGATATATATATACATAGAAGAAAGAGGAAAAAACATGAAAAAGGAAAAACGTTACAAGAACAATAGCTCGCAGCGTAGTACATCATACAACGCCACTGCAAGACGGATTCTTTTATCCGGCACAAGCATCAAAAACTTCCCTCTCGTACAAATCCCTCCTCGGCACGATCCTCGAATGAAGTCGTACACGTTCATTTAAATTCCCTCCTTGCGATCAAATCGTCACTTTTTCAACGTCAGATCGCGTCATAGAGCGGGCCCCATTTCGTTACAAGACGATTTCCTTATTTATCTGCCCTCGCGTTTATCTTCATTCGCCTCCTGTCTACCTCCACCCCTTGTTCTTCCGTGTTACAGTTTCATACACAAGAACGGACTCGTAATATCGCCGCGAAAAATTCGTCTATCGAGAGTACATCGCGTACTTCGCGAACGATACATCATCGGAGACCCTCGCAGACTCTCTCGACAAAAATTGCGAAAGAATAACGACACTTTTTAATTCCTGAAAAAAAAGTATCTCACCCGAGGACAAAATTTTACTCGAGTAAAAACTTACTTGTACACCACTCTGTCTGCCAACGTTACGAATATAACGTATTAACTTGCCCACATTAAAAGTACACTTTCCTCCTAGAATAAACCAAGTGTAAAAAGGTAAATTCGTGTTTCTCTGAAAAGCTGAACTCGAAAAAATCCCAGAGGAAATACATCTTAGTAAAAGCTACATACACACACGCATATACACACCTTCAAAATAATCTCTCCATTTTTCCTCCCACTTGTCGTCTTTCCAACATAAATACCCCTTGTACCCTCTTCTGCGACTGCCTGTACAAAAGTACTTACACGCTCCGCGGAACCCACCTATTCAATGCTATACCTTATTCGAGAATAGAGAAAGACAGAGAAAAACAGGAAGGGTATGAGAACGAATAGGAGGAGGAGGAGGGTTGAATTTGAAGAGGAGAAGTTTCTCGCGGGGGCGTGATAAATTTCGCGGCTGTCAGGTTGGGCGCGCGTGATTAATCGCGGCGTATCGCGACGTAACGGGTGTCCGTCGAGAGGGATGATCGCATGGGGGGCTTTCCGACTTTTCGGATTCGTTTGTCGTTCCCCGGGCCTGGTTCTCCCTGGGCAGAACGAGCGCAGATTCGACGCGTTCCGTCCACGCTTAATTATACCGGGACACGCGAGCCTCTCGTTACCGCCACGTGCTCTCGCTCTCTCTCGAGCATGCAGACGGAAACCGGAGGGGGTTGGCGTGTCCCGGAGACAACCGTGGCACGGTTCACCCTGTCCCCCTCCGCGCTCACTCTTCCTTGTCGTTAAAACTCGACTCCGAAAACCGATGGCCAGAAAGACCGCACTTAAACATCGTGAAAGATTAAGCTGGTTTACCCGTGGACGACCGCGTTTGCAGTGGTCGAGGACAGCGTTATCGGGTTTCCCCGCTTTCTGGTAACCGCGGTGCGTGCCTCGAGCTTTTCCACGAGCTTCGTCGACTGTATATATCCCGATGTGTTCGCGGTTCATTGAAACGCAAAAGTCGACGTGATTCGATTTCTAGCCGTGGTACTATCAGCGATAAGGGGCTACGGTACGCCACCGCGACGTTTATTGTTATTGCGTTCCGCCTTGGATCGAAGTTGGTGGAGAAGGGCGAGCGCGAGCGGGGCTCTGATATCTCGAAGGAAAAATGAGATACACGGTTGTACGTGGATTCGAGGAGAGGTGGTGTCTCTCCTGTTTGTCGATCCAAGGGAAGTTTGTCGGAGTGAAAGGTGATTCTTTTAGACGTTTGTTGTGGAAGTTTAGGCGCGCTTTGATTGACTGAAGTGACTAGTTTTCGTCTTTACCGCGATATACGAACCTATGAAATAATTGTTAAAATAATCATACGGTTTCAATATAGATAATTGTGATAAAAACTAGAAACTTAGCGTTATTCGTATAGAACAGTGACAAGTAAATTGCGGATTTGTATGCATTTATGGAAAATTTCAAGTCACAAAAATACATGAAATAATTGTCAAAAATATCGTATGGTATCAAAATACAGTAAATTCTTTACAAGAGTCAGTAGGTTTGGATTCTACAAGTGACAGTATAGATGGTCCTACGCCTAAGCTGCGTCATTGCTGCACCCATGTTATCTCGCTCGCAGTCAGTCAAGCGTGTAACGCTACACCAGTCGGTTTCCTTTACAAGATTTCACGGCTCCACAAACCATAATAGAAAAATATAATTTCTTTAATTTTACTTTTTTTCATCTGGAATTTTTTTTAACACGTTGCTGAGATTTTTCTGATGAAAATGATATCAAACACGATATAATTTGAACAACATTTACTTATTAACACGTTCACTGTCGCGCCAGATTTACAGGTTGCTGTCAGGCGGCCACAAGAAAATACATTTTAAGCATAGGATTATAGTATTATGCTTTATAATTTTTTTTTTCAATTGAAAATAATGTCTAGCTAGCTATGACGTTCAAAATTTTTAGTTGACAACATTTATTTTATTTTAATTATTCTAAACATTTCAGACACTCCAATCACTGATGACCACCATGGCCATATCGAGGAAACAATCTAACGTTAATACTTATTGAGTGATTAATTTAATTTCATAATATATCGCTTTGGATGAATTACAAAAACAAATTGCTAAGAAATTACATTAAATAACTGTACACATTATCCGTCGAATGTAGAGGGAGAGCCACCGTTTGGTTGCCAATTGTTTATCACATAGAGTCGGACTACCTCCACGTAAAAAAAAAGAAAAAATGTAGGGTCGATTCCACAAGTGTCAGTAAAATGTAGGGTCGATAGCAGCAGAAAAGCTGCTAAACAATTAGAATTAAATGTAACGATAGAAATTATTGCAATAATGCGTAATGCAATTGAAAAATTGAAAGAATCAAAAAAAAAAACGCGAATTCGTATCTTTTTCGATTCTAGAATATAAGAAAATTTGAATAAAATACGCGACGAGAATTGGGGAGAAGCATAAGTTAAATGCGTAAAAATATTCAATAATAAACGGGCTAGGGATGAAGCTATTATTTGAATACGCGATGCACTGACTCTAGTATTTACTAAAATTCAAAAATTCTCGTATAAATTCCGAAAATAGATTATTAATTACGGTAAACTACTGAGACGGTTTAATTAAGGGTGGGCATGGTGCTGCTTTAGTTTGAAATGATTTATAAACACATAATTAACAGAGGAAAAACCGTGAAACGGCAAAACGTCTACATTCTAATTGTTATAACATGTAAACAGAACTTTAAATTTAGTGTAAACAGAAAAAATATATAATACAATTTATTTCACGGTATTGCAACAAATAAACGTTGAATCAATATTTAATTCGTATAAAAACAATTATTTAACGTAATAATTTTACCTTCACTATGGCTATTTTTAATCTACGACCACAGGTCAACCTGATTTCTAATCCTTACGAACTTTAAATTCAGTCGAAACTGAGAAAATATATAATACAATTTATTTCACGGTATTGCAACAAACAAACGTTGAATAGATTCTTAATTCGTATAGAAACATTTATTTAAAATAATAATTTCACCTTCACTATGGCTATTTTAAATTTACGACCAAGGGTCAACCTGATTTTTAATCCTCCGAACTTGATTTCACAACGAGAAAGTAATAAGATCGTTGAAACGTACTTATTTGTCAAAGAAACTTGCAAAAATGTATAAATAATAATATGTAATGTTTTAACAAATTTTTGGAAGTATAAATTAATAATAAAATTGTGAAAATTAATAAATTATACGTTATTATAACATTAATAGAATTATGACTAAACCGAAGTTCGAAGTCGAGTATTTAAAGTCTGATATTACGTGCCTAGCGAGTGCCGGTAATTGTTAAAATTTGTTTAATAATTAGTAATAGAAATTCTAATTGATTCTAATGTATACAAGTGTTACAAGAAGGCTGAGTGTGTACAGGGTGGACATAGACTAGCTAGTAGCCCCCGACCACTCTATTCACATCTCAGAACCTTCAGGTCAAAATACGCCGCGAAGTGTCTAGGGCCCAGTATAAAGGGTAAATGATTTCGCGGGACATCGGCGGGTCCTTATATACCTGCGGTACCCTCTCCCCAAAGTCATTAGCAAAATCGTCGGTTAGGTCAGGCGGGAAATTTTCGCGGGAGATTTTCGCGGGAGATTTCCGATATCGTAACACGGTATAATTTATCAATTTTCACAATTTTATTAAAAATTTATACTTCCGACAATTTGTTATAACATTGCATATAACAATTTATACGTTTTTACAATATTCTTCAATGGAAACATAGGTTTTAGCGTTCTCGTTACTTACTCGTGGTTAAATTAATTTCGTAGGGATTAAAAATCAGGTTGACCTGTGGTCGTAGATTAAAAATAACCATAGTACAGCTAAATTTATCGTGTTAAATAATTCTTCTTACACGAATGAAAAATGTATTCAACGTTTGCTTGTTACAATACCATGAAATAAAT
>NW_017100174.1:1483006-1502925 GCF_001263275.1 Habropoda laboriosa
ATAAAGCATAATACTATAATCCTATGCTTAAAATGTATTTTCTTGTGGCCGCCTGACAGCTACCTGTAAATCTGGCGTGATAGTGAACGTGTTAATAAGTAAATGTTGTTCAAATTATGTCGTGTTTTCTGTCATTTTCATCTGAAAAATCTCGTCAATATGTTAAGAAAAATTTCGGGATAAAAAAACGTAAAATTAAAAAAGTTGATATTTAAATCGCTTGGTTGCTTCGACTCACGTTTCATGCTTCTCTTTTATTCGCTGTCCTTGTCTACGTTCGGCAAATTACAAAGGCGGGCGCGAGGCTCGAAAACGTAGTCCCTGACTCTACGAGTGTCAGGTTTAGCTTCCTTGCGGTCTGACACTTGCGGAGAATATACTGTTGATGATATGATACAAACTAGAAATTTAGCATTATTCATTTAGAACAGTGACGAGTAGACTGCAGATCTTTATGCATTTATGCAAAATTTGAAATCCGAAAAATACACAGAATGCACATCGTAAGCAAAAATAATATTTAGTGAATAAAACAACTGCCAATCCAGCTTCTATTTTTAAAAATTATTACATATTCATAAAAATATGATTTTGCATAAAAAGTCCGCAGTCCAGTGGCGAGCAATCCACGATCTATCGAAATTTCTGCAACCCACTTTAATCATCTCAGGTGACCAATAAAGTGACAATAACGTCACTAATTTTTGCGTTTAACACGATACTCGAACCTATGAAACAATTACCAAAAAAAACAAAAAAAAAAACTATACGGTTTCAATATAGATAATACGATAGAAGCAATAGTATCGAACATATCGGGTTTCCAGTTGTGGCCGGTTGCAAAAAGAACTATATTTGTTCATTGCTGGTTTAGGGGATGGCGCATACACACAGGTGAACCCATGTCCGCGGTGACTCCGCGTCGAAGAGCGCGCGGTCACGTTGGCCGATCACTTTCGTTCTAATTTTAGCATGTCGTCACGTCGCAATTACGTCGATTTTGCTAAATTATTGATCGATGCGCAGAACAGTCGGTCGCACCGCGGTGGATTGAAAATAACGAGCAGACCTGTCCGGTATCATAACAATGACGCACGGCCAAAATGAAATAAACTGAGCATGATGGTAAATGTTGGTTTTTCATTTTTTTTTCCTCCCCACCCCTCTCCGCTGTTCACCGTTTGACGTTCGAAGAGCGACGTGTGTTACAGTGTTTCAACGGGAACGTTTCACGCCGTGGTTCGTGACGGGCCGCTGTCGAGATTATTAAACGGAAAAGGGGTGAATTGAAAATAGTCAAATTACACGAATATCACGGATTTCAAGTCACGGTGTCATTAGTTAAATAGACCGTTCGAAATGTCTGGAACAAGTGGCAATTACTGGCAATTAAGTGGGTGCATATTGTTTCGATTTAATTCATGAATACGTATTGTCGAGGAAACAATAACACGTCGAAATTAGACCGCACGATTACTATGTGTCGCGAGCAAATGAAATGTAACACACGTAATTACACGGGCAAAGTGATTCGAGTTTTTGAGAAAATTGTTTATAATTATTCGTACGTTATTAAACGTGTCGCACGATAGTTATAAAATACGACGATAGAAACGAAGGTTTCTCGTTTCGTCGGTGAAACTTACCTGTTGACTCCTGAGTACTTTTGATCGATGCTCGATCTGTGTTTGCCGTTCTCCTTAAAGCTTCACAGCTCCGTCGTCGTGTCTTGTATCCGTTATTCTCTTTAAACGTTCGCTACCACCCCCACACTTCACCACAGATCGCCCCTCAAGAATATTCTTACCTCTCCGGCATATATACGTATATTTTGCTATCGCTGCTCGTTGTCAATCATTCTGACAAGTGCACGCGTTCCGCGGACCCTGACTTTCTAAACAACATAGTCATTCTTAACACGAGAACCCTCTTTGGTAGAAATTCATCATTCACAGTGTGTCAGTATCATCTTTTTGGGGTGGGGCTCCAGAGAGCGAAATATTGTTGGCAGTAATGTGAAAGTTGACTTTGTAATTTGTATCGATAGAATAGGTTGTAAGTTCCGGAAACTGTATATAGAGAAAAATTGATAAAATTGAGATACATAGGGGAGAGTCGGGGAAACACGTACGATAATTGCGAATTCGCATATGTACGGTGTTAGAAAAGCATGAAAAGTTCCTCTTTTTGCCAGACGATCGCTCGTACAGAGTGTAAAATGCTAGGTGACCAATGCGAAACAGTTGACCTGATCGAGGTAAAAATTATTTAAGATTTTTGCTCATTTTCGTCTAATTTTTTGAAGAAAGTAAAGTATAGCTTTTGCATGTGTAATTATCTTAATACTAATGTTTAATGCTAATGGATTGTGTGTTACCATTGCTGCGAATGAGAAAAGTGCAGTGATGGACAGAGGCTATTTATGCGACTTTTGTAAAAAAATAAGTAGCGACAGTTAGGAAATCACGAACAGCAACGGTTTGGTTTCTCTAGTTAAAAATTTGTTCTATTTTCAAATTTTGTTAAAGTTCATTATAAACAGATAATATGTTTGTATATAAACGATGAAAAGGTTACTAATACTTCGTTTCATTCAATTTTTCCCTTGGGTGTTCCTAATTCCCCTACTAATTTTCACCTAACATCTTAAACATCTTAAAACTACAAACAACCCATCCGAATGATCAAATTCATATATTAAAAGGTTTAACCCGTGATCCAGCGAGAACGCAATTTCAACGAGTAATTGATATTTCTTTTTTTTTTCCAAATTTGTCGCTGCATACACACGCGTGAACTTTAATTTAATAATGGGATTTCATTATCAGCGTGTACGACGATACGAAATAACGTAAACTCCGATTGAATTTATATGGAACGAAAACTGATCGTTATTGCTGTGGGGATGCATTCGGGGTTAAAGCGAGCGAAACATCGGGCATTACGGCGATCCTTCCTGTTTGCTTGATAAAATCGTAGAGGTACGCGTATTTTACGCTTATTAATAAGAATTTCGGGCCAGCGCTATAAACTGTGCTACGTAATGGAGTGGCACAGTTACATCTCCAGGGATCTATATTACGTAGCTTCAATAATAGACGACGTATGGTGTAGCATGCGGTCTACGCTCTGTATTGAGGTCGACGGTAAGGGGTTAAAGTCATTTCGGTAGTATTCCTGTATACACGATTCAATTGAGTGACCGTATATTCCAAGATTACATGCATAAATATGTATGCACGAATGTACGCACTAGTATACGTACGTAGAGTACCATACGTAATCGTTGAAACGAGCTTACGTGTGGAGAAAGTGAAACGGCACTCTTTAAGACGAAAGATTAATGTTAACTTGTAGTTCACATCGTTTGCAATTACAAAATTCATGTGTTATTCGTGTGTATTTCTAAAGATTACAATGGAACTGGTAATAAAGTGTTGCATGTACGAAGATCATGTAATAACTATAGATTTGTAAAGATCAATACGTACCAATTGGAGGATGTTGAACTAGAGATCAAACACCGCAGAGCCTTAGGATTTGATTCTAATCGTCCGAGAATTATAGACTCAAATACGAATCTCATCAGCCTTGTAAGATCCAATTCCGATCATTCCGGATTTCTGAGACACAATGAAGGACACCTCGGTCTACTGAGTTTCGATGCAAACATGATCTAGATTCATGGCGCTAGATATACGTATACATATAGCATCTTATTCATAGGACAAGATACAGGTGATTCCTGGACTCCTGATACCAGATGCGTATAGCGTTGGACTGTTGAAAGCGGCTGTAGATCAGGATGCATATGCGCGACCAAGATATAGCCGACACACGAACATCGTTAACATGTAAGATCCTCTGGACTGGTACAGGTACGTCTCTGATGGTCCACCACTTATGAAACACGACAAAGGAGATTTGGAAGTCATGGAATGCGACGCGAATAATTCCGGACAGTGGAGAAACACCACAAGCCAGCAGTATATTCGGGAAACTAACTCGGGAAATATTCATTGCACGGAACATAGACGAGAACCCGACTTCCACGTTTACGTCTGCAAGAAGAACTCATTTGCGCGGGACATGCTGCACAGAATCTCCATATCATAAGACAAATGTACATAAAATACACAATGAAGTAGCAGTGAGCATTTTGACCTGTGAAATACAGTATACGAGCTTACTGAATTGCAAGACGCGAGCAATTTACAACTAATAACACAAGATTAGAATTCACGAGAGCACGGAAACGTGATATTAGTAATGGTCAAGAATTATTTAAACATCACGAATACCGAGGTCTCAGGAGCACCTACGATTTAGGAACCAGGATCACTTAGGTCCCAGGACTGCCAAAACTCGGACTAACAGCGGTTCATAGAAACATTCGGGCCTGTTAGGGGTTTATGACTTTGGCAATTCTGAAGCCTGGGCGTTCCCAGAATCTGGGCGTTCCTAAAATATGGGCGTTCCTAGAATCTGTGCGGTCCGAGGGCCTGGGCGTTCCTAGAATCTGGGCGGTCCGAGGGCCTGGGCTTTTCTAAAATCTGGGCAGTCTTGGAATCTAGGCGGCCCCAGGGCCTGGGCGTTCCTAAAATCTTGGCGGTCCGAAGGCCTGGGCGTTCCTAAAATCTAGGCAGTCCTAGAATCTGGGCGGTCCTAGGGCCTGGGCGTTCCTAGAATCTGGGCGTTCTGAGGGCCTGGGCGTTCCTGAAAATTGGATGGTCCTGTGTTCCTGGGGCCTGAGCGATGTTGCTGTCGAAAATTGTGGTCTCACCGTTTCAGTTCAATCCCTCTAATTTGAAGATAACTGAACGCTTTCCGGAATCATTATGCCGGTGCATTATAGAACAAACCAGCTGTGGATTTAAATGTTTCCACCTTTCTCGTTCCCTCGCAATCTTGTATACTTCAGCATTTGAAATACACCGCATCAATTGTACTACCTAACACGTGTGCGCGGCTCCCGTACAACGTTTATTGCAGTTATTCAGCAGAAAATCAACTATGCACAGTTACGCGCGGAATAATTCGCGCTGTTCTTGGCACTGTGAGCCGGAGAAACGGTAAATTACTTCAAAACAGTTCTGTAACGCGAAATGCCGAATTCCCAGCTGCCGTACGGAGGGCGGTTTGCGAGTTGGGCGCTGCCGCGATGCAAATATTTCTAAGTATTTGAACGGCGTGATAAGTAAAAGTAAATCGGATTACACGGAAGGCAGCAGCATTCGTAAATGTTAACCTGGTCTTCTCCACCCTAGCGACCTGAATTCCGTAACTAACATCGCATCTAACGCGGTATCATTTATTTCACGATCCAGAGCAAGATAAATGCCGTTGTAAACGTCGGATCTATCCGACGATAGGGTGATTTAATTAAAATCTTTATTAATTACACGGTTTACAGAACGATCCCGCCGGTATTATTTTCATATCGCGTGCTCTTCTCGCGTTCAGTTTGTTCGGCTTCGCTTTACCACCCTAAGAGAAACAGAGCCTCGCGGGGCTTTACGATTCCGGAAGTCGGATAGTTTTACGATTCCGGAAAATAGAAAACGATCACTGGCCGGATTATAATCCGCGTGTGTATTGTAAAAAATGTAACCTGAACTTCTGCTTTGACGGGAGATTTTGTGGTTATAGAAACTGCTCGAAACTATATCGACCGTGGTCTCCTTTCGACGAAAATTATTCTCCCTTAATTATTGTGATACGTTAACGAAACGAAGCGGAGGAAAGAAGAAAAAAAGGATGAAGGGGACGTAGAGAGTGTAATTGCATTCAGAAGTAATGCGCGTAAGAAGAAGAGCTGTAAAGCCGCGTGCAGTTCGTAATAGCATGCAATGGAGGAATAACGTTCGTTGCACAAAAGACTTTTGTTATGAAGCTGCATTCTCCAGTTTTTCCAGATTTTTCCTTGAGTTTTATTCATTTGAATTGAGCAGCGAGCCAGAAAAGCGTACGCATGATTCCAGCGATGCGATATTCATGCATTCCTTTCCGACGTAATTTTCTTCCTACGTCATCCTCCCTATAGAATCGCGTTCAATCATCCGCTACAAGGAAATCATATTTCGTTACAAATACGACATTATCAAAGTGTAATAACCGCCACCGGTAAGAATATCATTACAGAATATTTACCGGTTAATTTTCCGTCGTTCCCAACATCGTGATTAATGGAATCGAACTTTTCTTCTTTCCAACCACCCTTCGCTTCGCGTTCTCCTTTATTCAGGGCTGATAAGAATGCGCGCATCATATCCGTCCGACCGCAGATTGAATAATTAAACAAGCAGGACGATAACGCCGGTATTTCTTCGATCGTTCAGCGTTTCATTAAACTTTAAATCTCCCGCTATTTTTCACCCGCTGTTGTCCCTATCTTTCGAATTTCGCCCGCGAAATTCGAATAAAAACGGAATAACAATTTTGCTGAAATCTGATTAATATGTTGACTGGCATCGTCGGACTCCCGTGATTGCCTCTACACCGTGGCAACGTTTCGAAATCCAATCTGCTGTGAATTGCATATAAAATTTACCGTAGCGTATCTGTGTTTCTTTTTTCTCTCTCCGCCGTTTTTTTCCGAAAACGCACCTTTTAACGTTCGAAAAGCGGAACGAGAAGAGAAAGACAGAGGACGATAGAAAGAAAAATAACGAAGCTTGAAAGTCTCTATTATAAACAATTTGAATATCGCACACGATAATACGGTTAGAAACGATATACGAGTCTGATAACGTTACTTATGGTAGTACGGTGTCACAGCGTATAATTTTATCGGCCAACTGATTTCGCGCGCTCACATACACACGTACACACAGGTACACACGTAAAATAATATTCCCTGGGAATTTCCATTACAAAGAACAAACACCAAAGACCGTGTTAACACGTGCACAATGATATAGCTGGTCCGGCACAAATACTCACCGAATTACAACATTGTAAGATACTACTTTATTGTGTAATTAACTACGCACACATTTACGTTACAGTATTTTGTTGCTCTGCTGCTGCTCCCCCCTCCTCCGAACTTTGCATTACCGCGTACAATATATGGAAATTGATGTGAAATATTGCACGAACACTCGAATACAACAAACAAATTTTACGACCGAACGTGTATGTCGTAATTTACAGGGAGAGAAAAAAACAGGTATTTTTATTTATCGTCGAATAATTTTCTCGTCTGTCTTTCGATAAAATTCTTGGGGAAAAAAGGGAACGATTCGTTCGATTTCAATATTGCGAGGAGAATGAAATTATCGGGGAAAAGAGGAATTATACGGCTGTAATATGTTGACGGTGTACAATACGTCATAGAACAGCGGAATTATGAATTATGTTGTGCAAACGCGTTTGATTACACGGCGTTAACAAGAGTAACTTGCTTTTGCGCGTTCAACCGGCCATCCCTGGTAATTCGAGTAACCCCTCGATGCACGAAGCATAACCTATTCCAGCGATTAATTGTAATTAATCGGCAATGTCGTGTCCGTGTGTCCAACCATCATGGCCTGGGTATCAGTTGCTCAACCACCGAGACATGGCTAAGTCAAACATCAAAGCAGCAAATGCAGGGATTTCGTATTGGTAGGAGCTGAGTGGAAATTGCGGAATCGAACGAAGATTCTGGAATGTTGCATTGCGTGAAATTAATCGAGATACGGTAGAAATTTGCCGCGGTATAACGAAATTTCCCCCGAACGAGTACGAAAATTGTGAAACGGACGGAAATTTCATCGATCTCCCTCTCGCTCTGGATATCTTTCGGAGGGAAATTTCGAAACAACGATAACGGGCAGAATTTTAGAAAATGAGGAATTTTAAGTTGACACAGATTGAACGGTCGTGGAAAAGCGGACGATTTAAAATTGGTACGGGCCGTGAGAGACCCTAGAATTCGGAAGTGGCGCAAATTGAAAGAGCCGAGAAACAAGGATTTCGGGGCGCGGCACAAATGGGAAAACTTTCGAAACGTTGGATTTCAGAATTGATACAAATTGAAAGCCATCGACGATATAGATCTTATAATTAAAAACTGAATCGTCTCGAGAGATTTTTCCGAAACCAGCGCGACGACGACAATTCCTTCTATTAATAAAAAAAGATCAGAAGTACGAGAGTGCAAAGTGGTAGAAGATAAAACGTGAAAAGGCGGGATTGATAAAAATTTCAAGCCTCGACGTCAATTGATACGTACGAGAAATACGCGTGGAATACCCAGCTGGTCCAAACACCGTGACAAATTCAGGAGTACAAACGAAAGACTCGAGAATGCAAAATTTCGACCACTGTGCTCGTCGAAAACGTTCGAAATTTCAATTTACCTCGTATTGAAATACGAAGAATTCTCAGATGCGAATTTTACCAGTGACGTGGGGTCCAGAGATACCACCAACCTACACACACACACACGGAGCATAAAACCGAATAAGAATAGAAAAGCAGCAGAGATTGCAGAATATTCTTCAGACGACACAAACGAAACGCGCCAAGAATTACCAAGAGGAAAATCCGCAACGTGGCTCCTTAATCCGACATCCAAGTTCACGAACGCAAATATATGTATATATATGTATACATGCGACAGCGTGTATGTACGTGTGTCCCTGCTGTTTATGCTCGAACGCAAACAAGTCAGTACACAGAGAGAATGGCGTGTGTGCAGAGTGGTTCTGCGTCGCTGCGAGTATCAGCAGGCCGCTTTACACATGCTAGTGCTTGCACGGCTACCGTTTAGACGGAATCGAAATTGAAGCGTTGGAGAAGACTGACGGTGAAACAGATTGGATTTAGTTGAGACGCATATCGATCTGTCATTACGCTTATGGTCCGTACCGCCACCGGCTCCTTCTTCCTACGACGTACTAACTCTCGTTTTGACAGAAACGCGTCGGCCATAACCTCGTCACGCTGGCAGTGTGTCGCGCGACCAACTTCACAACAAGAGAATTATTGCTGTTCTACTCGCTGCTTTGACACTCGGAAGTTATTATTGCTAAACTGTTTGCTATGATATAGGAAACAGGCGTGCTTGTGCACGTGGCATAATGTAACTTGACCGCGATAGTTGTTTCGTTCGTCTAACTTAACAGTCGAATTGAATGGAACAGAAGTTGTTGACTTTCTAGCCGTGTTTCGTCTTTGTAATTCACCGTGTTTTCGTGTCTGTTTACTGTGATAATGTTACGCAATATACAGCGTGTGTTTAATTACACCGTGAGTTTAAGTGGGGTGTAATAATAAATTGATACGGATGGTTTGTTTATTATTCGTTTAATTATGCTCCGATAATTGTGCGTCAGCTTCTTGTCACGAATGTTGGAATTAATTCGTGCAGAACGTATTATGAAATTTTAATACGATTTATTAGTTTCGAGGATACCAGAGGTAAATTGTTAATTTACGATTCGAGCGTGGGAGATTCGATGTTGAGGTTTTCATAATTGATTCCTTTTTTAGCGGCTACGATTGACGTACCATAACCTCATTTTCGAGATTAATAAACGGCGCGGCGGTGGGCGGGAACAACCGTAACTGATTCCGTGGATTAGCAAGCTGGTTTCCCCTGTAATTAGGATGCTCAGAGAAGATTCTCCCGTAATACAAGTGAATCGATCTTAAAAGCGGTGCTACGCGTGGAACTATTTCTATTTCCATGAGAAAATACAGTTACCAAACTATCCTCCCGACAATCGACGATGTAATATTAATTTAATCCGAAACTAGACTTAATAAACTGAAACTTTCAGACGTTCAACAAATCTTCAAGATGTTGCAAGTAACAATGCAAACAGCGTGTACGACATCGTTGTTAAGCTTGCAATGTTAAACTTTCCTTAATGGTCCCGTTTACGTATACTACGTTGTTTATGTTACGCTGTTCACAAGCAGACCTTTCTATTTACCAGATTGAAACATCGCCATGTTACTTTTTCCTCGCGTAAAAAAATCATAATATTAATATTTCAAGCAGCAGAACACGATTCACATGAGAAATACTAAAAATTACAAGAAAAATTTGCAAAAGGTATTCCATCTTAATGTTAAGGCAAGAAAAACAATTTTTTGCATTTTAAACTTTTTCAAGACACGAGAAAACGTGTCGCTGCCGTTTTTAAACGATTTCCACATACAGCCTCGAGTGGCTAATCCGTGTATTCCAGCGTTTCGTTAATTTCCGTCTCGTTCAATATTTAAAGGAACTCCCGGGGCGTTTAAAACGCGCCTTTTTAGCGCGTGCACTGTATCCGCCGGTAGGATAACGTTTGTACGTGCAGCACAGGTTGTAGTAGTTGGCAAGATATACGTAGGATTAGACCATTTCGACGGTAAGCTGGACGTCCAGCAATCAGATGTTCCGTTCTCACGTCCCGATCGCTAATCGCTCTCGTACTAATAGTGGAAAGCACTTCAATCCCTCCCTCTCCTCCTCTCTCTCTCTCTCTCCCTCTCTCACCCCCCACCCACCGCCCCCCTAGTTTCTCGGTACTTTTAACCTTTGCTGTTAAAATGAATCTAAAAAGAACCTTTTAGCGTCCATTTTACGTATCCGTGTTGTTGGGTACTTTCAGCGAAAATCACATTCAGGTGTTGAGCTTTTTACCTACATTTTCCTCGCATTTTCCTTTATTTACTTTTGCAAATATTATATCGCGCTCGACAAATGACGGGGCTTTCTCTACAATGTAGAACCGAGATTCACTTTTTTCCCTTTTTTATTCAAACGCAATATACAAATTATATATTCTGTTTTATTCGTTTCTCTCTGCTTCTTTTTTTTTTTGTTCTAGAGAGTGTTAAATTTGTTCGTCGACGGTAATTCGGTTTCCGTCGTGACCTATATTCCTGTGGTTTTTGCGAAATTGTCGCCTCGGTCAATTTCTAAAACAGAGACTAACCTTACCGCGAATTCTCAGGAGTTCGAGCGAGACTGGTGTGTACGCGAAACAGGGAATACCCACCTCTACTCGGCTCCTTTCCGCAGATATCTTGTTAAAGTAGTAACAACTTTAATAACAATACCGTTGGGTGTATAATATACGCGCATCGGAATGCATGCAAACTAGACTGGAATACAAATCAGCCGGGGGGGGGCAAGGCAAGGAGGTTTGTTCGGCGGTTGAAGTTTAAGAAGTTTGTCTCTCCCGCCGAATGAATAGCGTGTCGGATATCATGGCAAACGTGGATAAATGCCGCGAGTCCGCCGTTCGGTGGCTAAAGGGGTTATTACTTTTCAACGGATATCAGAACTTGAATAATTCCAAACGTTATAACGTGAAATAGACTTCGGGGCGAATTTCCCTCTCCACCCTCCACCCCCCGTCACCTTTTCAAATTTAATCGGACATGACATTATCGACATTGATATCGGCGTAACACGTGATGGTGATTTTAACGAGTCCGCTCTAGCTGCATTTTATGAAGTCATTAAAAATATATCGGATTCGATAAAGAACGTCAACTATAATAGAGTGGCAACATGTTACGGAAAAAAATCTCACGTGACCGTTTCCATGATATTCCATTATATTTCCATAAAAATAGAGTAGCCCTGCTGCCCGAGAAGGAGAGAGAGAGAGAGAGGGTAGCAATTGTGGAAGCGCCTCTATTTTTTTACTTTCCTTTTTTTTTTTATGCACCGACCGATAACAAAGTTACACTGTAATTGTATTTTCCACGTTGCCTCGTGCAACATTGACATTCATGTTAAGCGTTTACATGAGGACGGTAGATAGGTAGGTAGTACATATGTATGTATACGTTCACAGGGATGCTCTGCGTTTAATATGACAGAGCTTCGCAGAAAATTGAAGCCACTTAAACCCAACGTCGTTACGAAAGCTACGTAACGCAACACCGTCGTCTGGCTACTTGTACATACACAGCAAGCACGAGGTTAAGGATATTCAAATTTTACGTATTCACGATGTGTGTAACACGTACGATAGAAACCATGTGTGTATGTATGTATCAGGTTAAGTTGTTAAAAAAATTTCCTTCTCGACTCTTTCGTTTGTTTGATGGCGGCGGGAGCCGTGGTTGTCCTACCCCGTTTAGATCGCGCGCGGCAACTTCGTCAAGATAGACGATTCGTTCGTGAGACGTTTTTCAGCGAAGAGAAAAAAGAAGTAATAGAAAAAGAGGGAGAAAGAAGAAGAAGAAGAAGAAGAAGAAGGAGGAGGAGGAGGAGGAGGAGGAAGAAGACGGATAAGGGTTTCGTCTAGATGCTGCGGGTATCCCCGGCAGAATCGACCCTTATCGTTTCGCGAATGGCCACGTGATCAAATTTAGCCGAGATTGAAGCCGACCGTGCGCGCACGGTCGTACGGGACTTCCGGTAATCCACTTTCCCTTAAACCGCAGCCGCCCTTAAAGCAGGATAAATGGTTAGCATGGAGAAACCAGAACCCGAAGTAAATTCTCGAGAGTGCACCGCGGATTAGCTTTCGCACTAACTACGTGTATTACAGGGAACAGTCCCGACGAAATTGGAATATATCCCCCCAGCACCGCCTACTTCCTTTGACACACTAAATATTCTATTTTGAACTTAATGCTGAGCACAGCGCGTCCCTGTCTTGGCCACCTGCAGCAATTAATAATCACCATCGAATTCGAAACTGGATTGCGTTATTACTTTCAACGCGGGAACGTTGTGTATGGAGTGTGGTGGAAAGTGTTGGGAAAATGTTCTGTCGAACTTTTTGTTAGGGTGTGGATTTGTTGGATGTTGGAATGGAGGGTCGTTGAAGATGTCGGTGATGATTTTCTCATTTTATAATTTTCTGGTTCTTTTCTCATTTTCGGATTTTCTGATCTTCTGATCTTCCGATTTTCTGATCTTCTGATTTTCGGATTTTCCCATTTTCCGATTTTATTCCGGAAAGTTCCAAAAGAAAAAAGAACAAAAATGGAGAGACATGTTGTACTTAATTATTGCAATTGTTGTTCAGAAAACTTGTGCATATGTACAAATGAGCATATCTCCAAAATAATAATAATACTTTTAATGTAAAACATTATCCTTTCTCCTTGTTGAATTTAACGATCGCTCGAATATCAGCAGTAACTCTGTACAATGGTACTTACAGTATTCAGGAAAATCGTGTACATATGCAAATGAAACGTAGAAACGAGTATTTGGAGCATTTATTTATACAAAATAATAATAACTTTTATATGAAAAATTATTTTTTCTCTAATATCACCAGTAATTCTATACAATCCTACCGATAACTACTTATCTCGTTAAAAATATACCGTGTATCGCATAAAAAAAAACCATTTCCCGTATTCAACACAGAAAGAAATACAATATAAAATATTTAATGGAGAATTTCTGAAACCTAACAATCTCGCGTTACTACATACATATAAACGGTAAAAAATGGGCGAAACTTTGGGAAACAAGTGGAAAAGGCGTCCGTGCATCCTAGCAGCACTTTGCACGCGATTCGGAAGTGGTACTAGAAAATCGAAATTCACGATGAGGATATTTTTGGTTTAAAATCAATTTGCCCGCGTTCCACAGGTTCTCATGCAAAACGCAGAGTGGTGTGCCAAATCCGTGCGACGTGCGGCAACTTCGACGGTACCTGGTACCTGATATGATTTCGGCGTGCCTGCGCTCGGCCTGGGAAAATGGAATTTCCCTCGTCTCATTTTCGTACGCGCTTGTTGTATGTACGTGCGTTCGTGAAGCCGACTACGAAGAGAAACCTTGATGTTGCTGGCTTAAGTAAAACTCGAAATCACATTTTCAAACATTTACATCGCGTGTACACCGTCGATCGAATTAATTTCCCCGGAAATCATACGTTTTTTGTCTCTCCTTTTTTCTTTTTCTTTCCTTTCTGCCTCGACCAACGTGCACGTAGTAATAAATAATTTCGAAGTTTAGGAAGAATTCACTGTTTTTTCGATGGAATTTATTTCGCTGTTTCATCTATTCAACTCCCGTTGAAATGTCGAGGTATTTCGCCTATTCTTTGCGTGTTCATCTTCTCACAACAGAGGAATTTAATATATATGTATATGTACCGGGTGTATGAAAAAGTTTCGGCATATATTTCGAGGATGAGTTCCATGTGTCAGCGCAAGAAAAAAAAAGGTCATATAGATGTGTATGTGTTCGAAGATGTGTTTTTATCGAGATACATTTTCAATTCGTTCGAGGTTTATTTATGGAAACACTTGGAAATTAACGTGTATGCAGCTTCTGTAGAAAACGAAAAGGTGCTTCGATATCGTATTATGGAAGCTTGTGGAAATATTCATGCTAATCCTGGTTTTTCTGAACGAGTTCAACAATCTGTGGCGAAATAAGTCTACGGGTGCAACGAATCTCGTAGAATTTCAATTCATTTTTTCGACGTTAATATTCGCTCCTGGACGTACATTTTGATACACAGAAATCGTACCTAAAATTTCTTATACTTTCTATATACATATTTCTATATACTTAATTCTCCATCAATTTTCTCTCAGATCAACGTTCCAGTCTTTAAATTTCCAATTAAGATTACCATGAAAAGAATCTTAATAACTCGCGGAGTTCTCTTGAATAAAAAGTCAACGAGACCGATCCAAGAGAAGCCAGATCGCGCAACCCCGTTCCACCGACGTCCCCACTCGAACCGGCAAAAGTAATCGGCATAATCATCGGAGCGTACTTAACCGATTAAAACCGATACCTGAATGAAAGCGAACAACGAAAAGAAGCATAGACAGAGAGAGAGAGAGAGAGAGAGAGAGAGAAACAGGGGGTTGAAAACGAGGTAAAAGAACAAGTCGAAATGACCGTGCTACCAATTACGTCGTTGACTCGGTATTATCCGGAAGTAATCAGCCTATCGGTATCATCTGTGCAACGCGCGCTGGTCTAAAAGAGAAAAACGAGCGTGTAGTAGGAGAGGGCGAGAGTGGGGAAATCATTATTGCCCGCAATCACGCGAAGTTCACACAGCGTCGTTTGCTCGAACCCGCGCCGCGCGTTTCGTTTTCCCCCGTGTTCAAAGGGGCGCTCACTTAACAACGCTTTCATCGAGAACCGGGCGCGCGCGAACCAACCGAGTGGCGGGAATTGAAGAAACCAGAGGTTGGAAAAAAGAGAGAGAGAGAGAGAGAGAGAGAAAAAAGGAAAAAGAGGAAAGCAGCGCGGGCGGAGTAGAGGAGGATCCAGACGTGAAACGTACGCAACGCATACATTTCGTGTGTGCACACAGGGTACACACCTAGTCGACGTCGTCGTCGTCGTCGTCTGTGACGTTGCTCGTGGTTGTCGTTGCGTCAACAATACGTACGTAATGCATCAGGGAATTAGAACATGGCGTAGAAAGAGAGGGTGTGAGAGAGAGAGAGAGGGAGGGAACAAGTCCTTCGTGCCCGTAGGGTGTGTGGTTTGAATTAAATCTGGCTTTCGAATTTGCTTAAGGCTTCCGCGAATTTTCGCCTCTCCCATATCCGCGATTGAATTTCGCATGGAATTTCATCTCGAATATTTTTCTCTTGCCAAGTTCGGTTCGAGAGCGAACACCGGAGAGCTTACCGTACACAGGATGTTCGCGGAATGTTTGCTCGAACTTTCGAAAACGTGTCGCGCACGCACCCGATAATTCGTTTTCATCAGAGGACATTTTCGGGAAGTTTTTCACCTCAACGTATCGTAGGTAATGCGATAATTTCCGTGCGAATATGGATAGGTTGTAACGATATTTATTATTATTACGTTGCAACGAGGAAGAAAAATTGAAAAGGAAGAAGATCGTTGCACGGGTATATCTTCTTTATTGAAAACGGTTTATTGATTGGTTATTATTGCGAAGATTCATGTGTGTGTGTTTACTCGTGTAAGGTGAGTGGAAAATTATGAAGTAAACCTTTGTTAATTTTGTCGTTAAAAATTAATTGCTTCCAGACGATATAGAGTTTTCACGAGAAGAATAGCGCCTCCTGGGTGAACGAACGGCTTTAATAACTGCTCGCCAAACAGGTCGTTAACTTTTTATGAAAATTACCGTTCCGGTTACTTTTAAATACAATAACATGGATAAATATGGTTTGTGTATAATAGACACGTTATTAAAACCGGGCGAAGAATGCTTCTTTTTCTCTCCTCTTCGGGAGTGCAAGATAATTTAGATAAATATATTTGTCGATAATATGTATTAAAGTTTATACAATACAGATTATGAAGTAATTTCATTGTAGGAAGGTTTGATTTCACGTTTTCACACACACACACCGTGTATACCGAGCCTCGAGGAAGCGTAAACACTCACTCTTAGCTTACGCAACTGCTTAATTAATGGACACCACCGGTTGATGATTCAAAAGCTTGATTCCACGGAAACCAGAGGAGGAGGGGAGGGAATCTGTATCGAAAAATGCGTTACCTGAGAGAGAGAGAGAGAGAGAGTGAGAGCGTAGCGTTTCACGAATGATATTATAATCCTTTGTGCACCGATAGCACGCCGGTGAATCGCATTTGCGAATCGAGAGGAGGAGCGTTCGACTTTACGCTCGTACGTCAGAGTTTCGTAAATATTGAAAAATATTCCTTTGCGAACATACCGGTCGTGATAAATGTTTCGAAAAAAATATTTGCCCGCCGAATGGTCGGGAGCAAAGGGGAAAAAGCATGTACATTTTTGTTAGAAAGTTCGCGTGGCGGCTCGCGGGTGTTGAAATGAGATCAATCGAAGAATCGAGATGTATCTTCGTCTCTGTGTTCTCTCCCGGTTTTCCGGTAAATCGGTGTTCGATAAACCGCGAAAGCAGGTGCTTTAATCGACGACGAGAGAGCGAGAGAAGAGATGGGATAACAAACGAAATAGAAGTTTCTAACGGTATTTCACTTTAGCGATCCCGGTAAAATTAAGAACGCCATATATCGATTTGTTTCCATCCAGTAGCACTAACGACGGAGCGTTTCACTTCGATGGAAGTGCTCGACCGTATCTTTCTCATTACTCAAGCAAAAGAGTATATAGGTCAGAGACGTTTCCATTGTCCTTCCAGTTTACGTCGCTACACTTCCACCGAGGATCGCGTTAAATGGATGAAAATTCCGAGACGAGTTCGACTGCTTTAAGAAGGCCAGGAATGGCGGGGCAAATTGGATTCCCGATGGAGAGACAAAGCACGAGTAGGGAAACGATCAACGCGAACGTCATCTCGTTTCCCTCCCTTCCATCGGCGAACGCACCTTTTTATCCGTCGCGTCCTCCATCGTTCTCCGCGCTTTCTTCGATTTCTCTTCCCTCCCTGTCATTCGCCTCTTCTATTTCCTCGGTAATTTCTTCTGTTTCCTACTTTCTCCTTTTTCTCTTCGGTTTTTTATCTTTTACTCCGCGTACCGATGGAATTTGCGCGGGGGAAGATAATTCACCGGAGAAAAAAAGGCCGCTTTCGGTGTTTCAGTTTTGCGGTGAATTGTGGGGAAACGGCTGGGTATAATCTCGACCGACGAGAAAACGCTTTCGCAAGGACTCGATATTTCATCCGTCACCGTTTGCTCCCCCTCATTATTTTCCCCGGCGTTAGTCGATAGTTTAATATCGCGATGAGAAAATTGTACATTTATTTGGAGCTTTATTCGAAGTGTCACGAAGTTACGAGCCGCAGCCGCCGCCGCGAGGGAAATGTCGCGGGCCAGATAGTGAAACGGACTGCGAAATGTTTATCGCGTGACAGCAGGACGTTTTGTGAATCCCTTTCATAAAGGTTACAGGTGACTCGAGAACGTCATATTTCTGACGCGATATTAATTTTCGGATCGTTTAAATTGTAATAGTTTCATGCAACGGGCGCAAAAGATACTCTGTCAAATCGTTCCTTGTTTCATTTTTATAAATTTTTTCGCGTTATCGTATTTCAACCCTTTCGACGCTCTAAATTTATACGTGAATTTGTAAAAATTGCTCACCATGCGCTGCAAACATGTTTATCTGTACACGTGGAACCGTTCAGTGCGCATTAATTTTTATGAATTTTTTTGCATAATCGTATTTTAACCCTTTCAGAATTCTAAATTTATACGTGAATTTGGAAAAATTGCTCGCCGTGCGCTGCAAACACGTTTACGTGTTCACGTGGAACCATTCAGTGCGCGTTAATTTTTATGAATTTTTTTACATAATCGTATTTTAGAATTCTAAATTTATACGTGAATTTGGAAAAATTGCTTCGCATGCGCTGCAAATACGTTTGCGTTATAGTCAATGGAGAAAATATAGCGTGATCATAAATTATAGGAGCATCCGGGGTCGAATGTGACGTTTTTCGTTTTTCGATTAGGATTGAATTAAAGTTAAGCATACTTCATACGATCCTGACTGAGGTTTCGGGTTCGTATCTTCTCAGGTTTCTGTCGATTCGCTTGTCGATATGTTCGAACGTGTGTAAACTTTGACGCCTGGTCGATTTTATGACCTCACTGTAATTCTTTCATCTTATATACTTCTCTCGCGTATTTGCTAACAAATAGAGCTACTTCTCTTTCAATTATTGACAGCACCAGTATATATTCTTTATTATTTACGATTTCGATGAAATTTTCAGCGTGTATATAATTGACATAACTTTATAAAACGTATCTTTTAAATTTTCATTTTCATTTGCTGTTTTCTTCCAATTGCAATTTTTTCCAAAATTTTGGACACATCGCGTAGTAAACTAATACCTCTAACTTCTTAAAAAAGTTCATGTCGTTTGGTCCAATTTTGAAAAGGTTGAATGAATGATGTCCACGTATTTCTATGCTCGTCTCTATGTGCTATAATTATTCTAAAGAAAAAGTGAAAAATTGTCAAGCCCAGCGCACGCTTTCCTAGCGCTCAAAGGAATAAAACTACTTTCCACGATTTAATTTCTAATTAAATATAATACACATCCCGAGTTCTCTTTCTTTAGTAGTACTTCAAAATATGTAAACGAAATAAAAAAAAGCGGCAAAATAATTCACCTAAGTGCACGCTTTACAATTCACGCGTGAATTAAATCTTAACGCAAAAATGGTCAAAACTACTTCGCACTATTTAATTTTTACATTTCTGAAAATACCTAAGTTCGTAAGTAAAAAAGAAAAAATTGTTCAGCCCAGTGCATTATCCCAATAAGCAAGCAAAACAAAAATTTTCAAATTAAACACACCACACACCTCGACCACTCGAACACCGAAGAACCAGAAAAAACGCTCTCCGTATTTACCGCAATATAACAATATAAAAAATTCCATTAAAAAAAAGAGAGGTGTGGAATTGCAGGTGAAAGGCGTATTACACCCGCAAAAAACTAATGCCGCGGAGAGTAAAGCAATACCCCCGGCCGCTCTTTTCTATCGCCACCCATAAAGGGGACACGGGTTCCACAAAGTACGTAACTCACCTCGTTGCAACGGCGTACACACACCGTACACACTCCACTCTCTAATACGTTCGTAACTTTTATAGCGGCCGCTTGTACAGCAGCACAACGGACTTACAACGGCCTGGTCGCGTGAATATAAACGAGAGAAAGAGAGAGAGAACACACATCGTACAACCTACGAAGCGGCCGCCGGAACAATGGAGGGGAAACACCGGGGACGAGTCGCGTTATCGTCCTAGGCGACACTATTTTTGGCCGGAATGTTCGACAGTGCAAGGATCGGGCTCGGCTCGATCGATAACAAACTCCCTGCTACCATGTTTTACCCTGCACGACAATCGTGTCCTTTCTAACGATATTCAAGCTAAGATTCAGTAACGTCTTCGTTCGTGATGCAAATGACGATAGAGAAGTGCACACGGGGTAAAAAGCTACCTCTATCTGACATTTTGGCCGCGCCAGAGGACAATTGCCGTGTTTGGCCTGACGCGAGTCGAGCGTCGCGCACGTTTCATCGCGACGCCTACCAGCCT
>NW_017100174.1:1502997-1511114 GCF_001263275.1 Habropoda laboriosa
CTCTCTCTCTCGGTGAAAAACATTTTCACCCTCTGACTAGACCAGAACTGCTAGATACTGTTTCAGCTTGTGCAAAGATTTTTCCCCGGCCAGGAACCACTTAACCCGCTTCTGATAATCCCTGATAAGCGGGGAAATAATTGCACCGGGACGGGGCCTTTAATCGCCGCGTTGGTTGCCACCAAGCGATCGTGAATTCGTCGATAATCGCGTTGTCGTTTTTAATTATTCCGTGCTTACCTCGGGGATTAACTCGTTTGCCGACCATCATTTTTCTTCCTTTTCCGCGATCACGTTTAAGTCTGGATATAATGAATGATACACCGTATATTGCACCGTCTATACGCGGACCGTATTAACCCTTTTTGCGGTCCAAATAGTTCAGATAGTTTGGTCACTTTCGCGAAGTACCGTGTAGTTTCCCTTTGTTTCAATATTTCAGCGTGATATTAGTTACGAAATACCAAGTTTCAGTATTAATGCGTGAAAAAATGGTTCATTATCAATTTATCATTCGTCGTTAAATGATATCGACATAGGGCCGCAAAGGGTTAATGCACCGTAAATGTTTGTCAGTCATTACGACGCGATGTGTACTTTCTTTGTGAGAAGTAAGGATATTAGGGGTGTGCCAATGGTTAACCCCTTAACCTATGATTTCTTTCCTGACTGTGCATCTAAGCGTCGGCCATTTTGCTGTTTTACTACTGTATCTGGTAACAGAAGCTAATCTGTTACAGATTAATTACATTTAGCAGTCCTCAGTCTTACGAATTCAAACGAAAATTAGGATTACAATGAATTTTTCTTACTAATATAACTATTTTTCTCATATCTTCGCCAGAATCTCTGCCACGAGTCTGACACGTTGTCATAAGTCAAGGGGTTAGACGAGGAAAGAAAATGTACGAAGAACAGATTAGGTGTAGATTGAGAAACCTGTTCCACGTGGAAGATGTGTACAGTAGCGATCTTAGTTGCTTGGTTATCTGAATTAGGTTTATCTATATCGTCGGAGAACTAGTTCAGCTATTAATTCTAGATCTAGCTCAACCCTAACTCAGATATCTAATTCAAAACTAACACGGAATTAACTTAAACATACGTACTTAATTTAAAGCTAGATTAACGAGCCCAACTAACTCAAGGCTTAGTAGTCTAATCGCGATGGGAATGGAAATAAAGTAGTTAATTTGGAATTAATTAAGACTTAGGTACTTAACAGGGCACGAGCGTAGGTTAACTTCGAGAATCTAATAGGACGTGAGCAAATTTCATTCGAACTTCGACTTATGCTTTTAAGTTGTGCTTATGTGCATGACCTGGATTCACGCGATACGCGGATAAACGACGATACTTGTAAATAGAGATCTACTAAAAATCGCGTGGGTTTATATACATTTTTTTTCAAGCTCATTCTATATATCAGCATTGTTCTCACAGTTTATCAGTCGCAGAGCTGATCTTCTCTACAGGCGACACGCGCAAAAACGAATTTCCATTCTGACGTATCGTAAATATTTCGAAGGTCCTCGAAGATAATCGCTTATAGATATATATACTTACGCGTATATATATACGGGGAAATCCAGGGCGAGCGATCCGTTTTGCTAGATCGATCACCGAAGAGATACCGGGAAACGAAGATTTCGTTACAAGATACGAGTGATAAATGTCGTCAGTTGTTTTTTGTAAGCATTCGAGCCGTCTGAAAGGTGAAAAGTTAATGTGTAATATCGAACGTAGAAAAAATAATTTACAGCTGGTCCAGCTGATAAAGAACGGGTCGTCGATTATCTACGATGTTGATATCAATAACAGCTTTTCAATTAAATAAACAAAGAGTACAGGAGAGAACGTCGGTAAAGAGGAACGCTGAAATATTGCAAGAGGAAAGATAAACTTTGAAACGTTAAAAATTTGATACTTTTAAAATATTTTTGAAACGTTGGTCTTTTTCTCTATCTCCTTTAGATTAATATTTATCAAATTTTCAATATCGCGAGTGTTACGATAATAACGTTACGCAGCGGAGAATTTTCATTTTATCAAATAATTGTTAAGCACGCGTGTCGAGATTTATCGCGCTGAAACGAGGACAAACAGACATCAATTCAATCATTTCCAGTGCGATATTTATCCGACTGTTCTCCTCGATATTTTCATATACTTTTTTTTTGTTTTTTCAATAACAATTTTTACGAAACCGTTTCGTTCAATTTTTCCCGCCCTTTTTTTCCACCTCGCGGCGTACCTTCCTCTGTAAATTCGCGCTCAAAGAGAAGGAAACGTGAACTTCCTTGCAACACCCGTTCTATTAAATCATTTCACGTGCTATTTTATTATAACACGCGTGGCGCACAACAGCAATTTCATTGGAGCGCCGTGGGCGAGCGCATATAAAATTCGCCAGGGATGTGTTAATAAACAATATAGCATTATTTTGAATTTCATTTTGCTAAAACAAAAACACGTAGCTTTAATACCTCCGGCAGATTTTTAACATGGTTTGTGTGTTCACGGTGTGCAATTTTGCAAAGAGCATCGAAAAAGAAGGGAGAAACGTTCGAAATGAAAGTGTACCCTGGCGTGTCACTCTCTTTTCTTTCTTTTTTTCAAAATGGTCTGCGTTTTTCATATTTTCTTTTTTTCTTCTTTTCTCCCGAAATGGTAATACTAATTGCGCGCCACCGACGCACGCACATAAAGGCGACGGCTGGGAAAAGAGCGGTGTGAAAGAGCCGAGGGGAAAATAGAGGAACGTTTATCTTAAAAAGAAACGTAACCGAGTCAAGTAGAAGAAGCGGGTGAGTTTGTGGCTTCGTTTAGCGAAACTTGTAAAACGCTTGGCACAACGACGCGCGAGCACAAATTTACACGAAAATTCGCGAAACGTGGGAAATCCGCGGCATGCGGGCAGTAAAAGAATCTTTGAACACCTGCTACATATTTGCATAAATGAAAAACTGGCTAAACTTGCTTCCGCTCTGCTCTGCAAGATAATAAATTTCATCGAAGTCGCGCCCCCGATCGGAAAAAATAGTTCTATAAATACTTCCGAGGCTTGTACAGTCGATAGTTCGATTTAAATTATCGCGAACCGTGTCCGTGGGAAATTTCTTCGTGGGGAAATGTACGAGGTTAAAATGGACATTTATTTGCTCGCATAATTTCCACCGGAATGTGTATACGAAAATTCACCGAGGCGAGCATAAATACCGAAAACTTGAACGAAGAGAAATAACCAAAATTACAATTTAAAAAGAGAAAACATCTCGAAGATTTTCATCTTTCGAATAAATTGAATAATTACGAAAACACATTTCTACGTGCAATGGGACTCTTTGTAACGCGGGAAATACAGCGTAAATTATGTCCACCGACGTCGCTTTTTGGGTAAAATTTAATTAACCGAAAATTCCGAAATTCTACGTTCTTTTCTTCGGTTTTTTTTTCACCGCGTTCTACGGAGGCAGTAGCAATTTTTTGAACCGCGTCATACGGGGTTCTATTGTACTCGTAATACACCATCGTTTGGAGCAGATATTCCCCTATTTCGATAAAACCGGACAAGAGTGCGCGATAAAAGCGGCATCGACGGGGAGGAAATAAAAAAAAAAATCGCGCTGTTTCATTTCCTCCGGTGAATAAAATTAAGTCCGCGCGCGCGTCCTCCATGAAATTTAATCAGAACCCATAGAAAATCATAAAAGTTTCGCTCCTAGCTTCGGCTATCCATTTGTGAAAAGGGGGGAGAGCTGGGCTAGGATGAGGAGAGGACCGGCTAAGTCTTCTCGGTTGCGCGATTCACAGGATCGTAAATTTCGGCCGATGTCGTCTTGCCTTAAGTTTTCCCCAGAGCTAGGGGAAGACGACCAGGTCCTCTCGCGTCTCTCCTCGACACGAGCCGAGAACTCGAATTCATCGATCAGCCACTTTTCGCTGGAACTGTCTAGATCAAGGTGAAGTATCCCCTCGGAGAAGGGGGAGAAAAAGTAGAAACTCTTTCTGTGTTGGAAATTCTAGCAGCGACGAGGAGGTGGAAAGGGGTCGGGCGAGCGTGTCGAGGACGGAGGGACAGGGTCGGCTACTGGAAAGAATTGCATGGAAAGAAGTCGCTGGAAATCCGGAATTTAGTTCTAAATGTATTTCGAATTTTCCTCGATATCTTTGACATGGGGAAATAGCTTCGATAGCCGAATACGCGATAGGGAAATTTGTATTTTGCGATGCACCTCGGGTGTTGCGCTTCTTTCATGCTTCGAATAAAATGTTAAATTGCCCGTGGGATATGGAAAATGATACGTAACGTGTGTTGTTTCGCGAAAAATACGATTACAGGGTGAACGAAATGAGCACGTCGTGGAGTATAGATGCGAATTAACCGCAACTTAAATCCTACGTTAAGGTACGATATTATATTTATCTTTAACGACGGGCTCAAGGTATCTCGTTTAAGAGTATTACGCTGAAACGGTAGGAATTTACCTCGAGTGGATTAAATAGAGGGGGTTGATTAACTGAAGGGATATCTTGAATATTCGAAAAAGCGTGTTATCGCGATGTGTCTTGTTAACTCTTTGCAGTCGGAATATGACCACTGTCGGGCAGTACCGTGTAATTTCCCTTTATTTCAATATTTCAGCGTAATATTGGTTATAAAATATTAAGTTTCGGTGGAATATTAATGTATAAAAAAGTGGTTCGTTATCGTTTATAATTTATCGTTGCGTGATATCTGAAGGCAAAATTTCCTATGTCCGGTCAGACATCATTTGATTACCATTTATTGGATTATTTGATTGGATTCGTTCTCTACATAGGGTGTCTCTGAAATTGTGCGTACAGAGACAATTTAGAACTGAGCGATTCCTCATAAAAAAGATAAGTCGAAAGTGTAGAATAAAGTTTTTGCAAACGAGGCTTCTTTTTCGAGAGAAATGACTTTGAAAATTTGTGGGGTATGCTAGCTGCAAATCTCAATTTTACATGTCGTTGCTACCATTTTACTTACTTTCCTTTTCTATTCCATTGAAATAATTTCCCAAACAACGATAAGACTACTACTTTCGCAAAATTCATTTTATTAACATAGCAACATATTGTTACTCATTCTCCGTACAATTTTTGTCACGACAAGCGCAAACCTACTTGACACATTGCAAATCTCATTTTCTCGAAAACAGAACTTTACTCTCCGCATCAAACTTACTCCTTTCACGAGGAACGTCACGATCCCACAGACACCCGTTGTACATCCACGCAAACGTACCAAAAACTTTCCTCGATCCTTTTCAATCTCTTTCAATCTTCGGAATCCGATGATTTACTAGAGTTAGCGCCAGGGTGGGCGGAGGTGAAAAAATATCGCGGCACCGTACTATTTTCCTGGTGTACAAAAAGCCAACAGCGTGACGCGCAGCATCACGCGGAAACGAAGCACCCGCCGTCGCGCCAGGTCTCGCGAGACAACGTTTCAACACGGCGAGCCGCGTTTTCACAGGTCCGATACAAATAAACTGTAATTCCGTCATGGAATATGTACACACGTCGTTGTACCGACCGCCACAATTTCTCGATGAAAAACTGCGAATCTGCCGGCTGTTGTACGCCTGGCCGATTGTTGTTCGCTAGAATCGTTCGCATACGCGCAATCCGTGTATTGTAAAGCAATATTTACCGACGAGCGTGTCCATTACCGCGATACCCGTCATCGACGTGCCACCACCACCACCAGCAACCCAGGTTGAGCAAAGCGTCGCACCGAAAACACCGTTCGGTATACATCACCTGGTGCAAAACAGCGGAGAATGTTGGTCACGGCTGACCGTGCGTAAAATCAACGTTCATTCCCTTTGACGCTGGGCTATCTTCCAGTCAGTTTCGTTAGAAGCAACTTTCCCAGAGAAAAGAGCAAACGAGAGGGAGAGGTGGGAGGTGAAACGAGAATGGAGGGGTTTGGAAAAAGGAAGAAGAGAAATACGGTATATATCCTGTGCAAGGTTTCCAACGTCTCCAACAGGAACACCGTGTGCACGTGAAGGCCTTTTGCAGCAAAAGTTTCTCCCTCGAACGACCTTCCCACCGGGTTCTTTTCGTTCATAACGCGGGAGCGGCCATTTTGAAAAGTCTCGTTAGACCGGCGAGATCGCGAACGCTTAGAGGAAGATCCTCTCTCTACCTCTTTGCTCGTTGTTCGTATAAATATTCCCACTCGACTGTGCGAGATGTGAAGAGTAACCGAGAAGAACTATAGATTCGTGATATAGTGGCGGAGGGGTTATTTAATCGCGGTTAGCGTCGACTTTTTTCCACCACGTGCGCCGGCGTTATCGGCAATTTTCGTCCGGGACGATCGTCGTAAATTTTCGGCTGTGATCACCGGTAGGATAATTACGACCGCGATTTCTTCATTTTCCCGTCGCGGATGGAATTTATTTTACAGAGAGGACCCCGACGGAGAGACGCTATTTAGGGGGAAATGGAGATGGGATATGTCCAAATTTTATGCCTCGGGGAATCTTCGTCGGCTTATCTTGTCGCTACTCTTCCTTCGATAAGAACGGCGGGATCGGTTTTGCAAATTTCACGGTTCTATGTGAAATTGTATATTACGCTTTTAATGGAATGTAGCGCGGGTTTTCGACCGGTGCGTCGAAGATTTTTTAATGCAAGTTGAACAAGTGGAAAATCCAAGGAAAAGGAGTATAATTTTTTTTTTTTGGAAATTAGACGAAACTGTGTATTCTTTTTTCTCAGATCGGTGAAAAAATATAATACATTTTTTTACGAATTTTAGTATTTAATTTACGTGTGCTATGAAATAGAAAAATGTTAAAAATCACTGTGACGTAGTTTAGTTACGTTCAATTATTCGTCTAAATATTGTCGCATTTTTTAGAGAAATAATTTATGCAAATTTCTCGCTCTGAATTTGACTGCCTGTTAAATATTTGATATTTAGTGTTCTGCGAATAACCAGCGGTAAATATAGATACGGTTACTTTTACTGTTAATACGGTGCACCTGAAAACCGTATATTCGGTATTATATGTGGGGGAAAATATTTTTCAGGTTTCATCATAATCAAATTGTTTATCTAACGGTGAAATCGATGGAGCAACGTGACATTTTAAACAGCAACGGAGCTGATATTATCATTATTTTACGCCAAAGCATTTTGGCTCCTGGATATAGGAGTCATGAATAAGGTAAAGCGGTCGATATCGAGGCTGTGTCGCTCTGTATCGAAGTAACGTATGACTTTGAACAGGCAGGACCGTGGTCCACAAGCCTGTTTTATGTTCATCAGGGGTGAAGTAAAGGAAATGGGAAAAGAAAATACGAAACGGCCGTTTTATCTTCGAATAGAAACTTCGCGACGGATGTTAATCAAACGAACGGCTTGTTAAATTTCAAAGTATTTACGATTAATTTGATAAATATCAAACGGGAGAAAATGTTTTACGTGCCGAGTATACCTATAGATCTCTGTAAATTGTGCCAAATTTGTCGCACCGCAACTGCATTGTTATTTCGAAAATCATTGTAGTAAATAAAATAATAATAGTTGATTAATACTGAAAATTGGTAATTCATAAACACTCGTACGTTGTTCAAATTCACATAGAGTCCACTTAATATTAGAGTGGTGATTATGTGGTTAAGAGGAGTGGTACCTCGGCTCGATAAGTAGGTAATAATACATACGTTGGCTTATTTCAGTGAAACGATTTTCATGTCTCGCGTAGAACTATTGCCGCTTCGGTGTTTGCATAATTGAGGTCACGATATTAACGTCCACATAAAGGAAAATGTTAATAACTACTGTCGGGCAAAGGAAATTTGAGGCTTTAGACGAGCTTTAGGGTGTAAAATTGGAAGATGTAGGGGAAGCTGTGCGAAAATTTAGGAATTAGCAAGTAGTGAATGTCAACCGTTTCTCAGACGTTCGGAATCAGCAAGTAGTGTAAGTCGACTATTTCTCAGACAGCCCAAAAAATTCTCGACATCGATAAGTAGTGTTAGTCAACCACTTCTTAGTCATCCAACAATTCTCTAAGTCCGGAAAAATCCTGAAAATCGAGGAAAGAACGAACGCATAGACTCTGAGAAAC
>NW_017100174.1:1511174-1524174 GCF_001263275.1 Habropoda laboriosa
AAACGGCCAAGATCCAGAGTTACTGGGGTCAAGAATTTCGGGTCTGAAATTTGGGCTCTGAGGATCTGAAGTTGGAACATTTTTGGGATCTGGGCGTTCTTGAGCTCTGGGCGTTTCTGAATCTTGAGCTTTCCTGAGTCTTAGGCGTCCTGGACCCTGGGCATTCCTAAACCTTGGGCGTTCCTGGGCCTTTGCCGTCCTGGTCTCTGCGCGTTCCTGGGCCTTGGGCGTTCCCGAGCCCTGGACGTTCCTGGGCCTTGGGCGTTTCCGAGCCTTGGGCGTTTCCAAGTCCTGGGTATTTCTGAATCTTGAGCCTATATTTTGGGTGTTTCTATATCTTGGGCGTTCCTGGTCCTTGACCGCTCCTGAAGTATGAGAAATTCTAGAGGCCTGCTTATTCTAGAGTTTCTCAGTTTGCATATCTTTGATCTCATGTTATTTTGTACGGGATATTAGTCCGTCGTTATTTTCTGCTCCTTCTATTAGTCAAAGTATACCCATCTATCGCGTCCTAAATTCAGAACTCTTTCTGTTCTTGTGGTCTCGAATAACTTTTCTTCGTCTTCTATGGTAGCCGCTGCCTCCTTTCAACTTTCCTTCGTCTGTGGCTGATGTATTCAGTTTTAACGAGTTCGGTATCTTCTTCATCAACTGCTGGAAGTTCAAGGTGAGTCTTTTTCAGCTCTTCACCGCTGTGGGTTCGTCCAATTGTACTATGGCGGTTTCATTTGTATTTCACGAGTTCGGGGTGCGTCCACTTCAGTTTCTCCATTTTGGCATTGTTCTTTTCTTTTCGCAAATATATTCAAGTTGGTCTTATTCAACTTACGCAAATTTATATTCATCTCGGCTTACTTCTATGAATTCACTCCTCGGTCTTCTTCCTCGATTCCTTGTCAGTCTTGAATTTTTTCTAACTTTCTTACGTTTTTATAAATTCTCTGCTTTTCACTTGATTCCCGGAAACTCGTCGTAGATTCTTTCTCACTTCCTACGAATCTCAGATGTATCCATTCAAACCACGTTCTTTGTACAACCCAGCAAACAAATCTTAATTTCTTATTTGATGCAAATCAATTCCCCTATTTTCACATTCCATACGCTTTCGTACTTTATAAACCGCCACAGTTCATCACCCACACACACACAACCAGCATAACGTTACAGTTCATTCCGTTTCAATAACGAAACCACCGTATTAATTAAGATCAGCCTTTAAAAAAAAAAGGACCTTAGAAATTTATCGGTTACACCACATTGTTCCCGCGCATAATACACCAATATCTCGGCAACGATCGAACCGTGGAACGTGTTTTCGCAGAAAACAGCCAGGTGGATTGCTGTTGTCTCTTTCTGGTGGCGCTCTGGCCCGAATAACGCTTCGATCGACAGATCAATGGAATCCGAATAAGAGGCGGTATCTCGGAACAGCCTCATCTGGCCTCCTTTCTTTGACAGTGTCGGGCAAGAGATCGCGGGCACAGCCTTCTCTCTCTCTCTCCCCTTCTTTCTCTCGCCCCTACCGTTTCAGCAAAAGATGTAATGTAGGTCAGCCAGTCTATCAGCTGGAATCCATCAATTACATAAAACACCGGGTTTTCGAAACACGCGTTCTCCTTTTGCACACGAACGCTTCGTTACATATGAATGCGGCCTTCACTTGTAAAACGTTAAACGACCGACTCTCAAGCTTCAGCTACAGAAGATTCGCAATAACGTTTCGCGTGTACATCACACTGGACGTTTTCGTTTGGATAGTTCGTATTCGCGTGTGGACAGAGAAAGAAGAAAAGAAAAGAAAGAAAAAGTGCAACGAGTGGAAGTGAGTCTGCTGGGTGAAGCTGCGAATAAGGAATAAACAGGAGGACAAACAGGGGAAAGGGGATTACGTTGCACACACAGTCGAAGGGAAATTCCTGCGCTGGAGATAAACGCTGAGACGCGTGTCTAATGCAGCATACCGGGGCTTATCAAACCTCGTGTCCCGTTATCGTACACACTTGCGGGGGTGCGGCTGGTATAAGTAGCGGTGGACAGTTTATGCTTTTTTCTTCTTTTTCTTTTTTTGCCAACAGAGTGACGCACGTAGTAGCTGAAGCTCGGTCGTACACGGAGGTATTCGTGCCCGCTCTTGTTTGCACTACCGCGCAATACGGATAAATTCCATCTCACGCGGCTGCCTGTATTTCAGAACGCCCAATGTAATCGCGGCTTTAGCCACTGTAGGTACGGTCTGAAGTCGCGACGGATCGGGAGAGAGAGCTGTCGCGAAATTTAGGTACGTGCCTGATGCTGTACACATGTGCGCGTGCATCGAGTTCTTAATGATCCTTTTTTTCGGACCTGGTGCATTCGAAATTTCCGTTCGAACGGGATGAATCCGCTTTTTATTTCGTCGAAGGAAGCTGAGACTGATAGTTCAGTTTTTGTTTTTTCTCTCTCTCTCTCTCTCTCTCTCTCTCTCTCTCTCTCTGGTGGGAGAGAATACACGTTTAAATGGAGCATTTCGTATGAGAACATTGTTCTATTCTATTAGTTTTTTATTTGGAGAAAAATGGTCCCGTTCGTGTTGTTTTTTCTTTTTTTTTTCATTTTTATAGCTTCGCAATATATGCATTCAAATTAAAGTGAAAGCATGCCCCATTTTCCGTTATAAATCAGAATATTACAACATGCAGCAATTTGTGGCCGCGCTGGTTCCCGCAAATGAAGTAAATTTTCGGTATCTGTCACAACTACATAAACTTACAGCTTTACTATACATCCCTGAAACCCTCGACCGTTCTCTTCCCTTCCTGGTAGCAGCCTGGACGAGTGGTCGTTAGATAGAATAGAAAATTTTTAAAGCCGGAATATCGATTTTCATCCGGAGCCGGCAACAATTCTCAATCCTTACGATCTTCGAATACACATCGAATTATCGGATTTTCGGAGTTATACCCTAAATTTTACCTCGCTCCGCTGATATCAACGATCTCCCCTCGTTACACAAAAACAAACTCCCACAACGACACCCAAAAAAAACTGAAAAAAAGCATACGTTTACCGCACGAAAGAAAGAGGAAAGTTGTCGGATTGGACGTTCGCGAAATTTTCGACATTTTAAATCTCCGTCGAAGCGTTTGCGCTAACAGTGGGGAGGTGTCCATCGATTTTCTCTGCGCAACGCAGAGCCCTGGCCCGGCGTATATTCAGAACTAATATTCTGCTCGAAGAATAATGCGAAGCAGCGTTGCGACACGTCTGTAATTGCCCGCGGGGCTCGCTGATCAATGTTTTAAACAATAAACCGAGGGAATGTATGCGCCGCGGACGATTACATGGGCGGGGTGAGAGAGAGAGAGAGGAGGGGAGGAGCAAATCCGTTCGCGGAAATTTCGCCGGTGATTATGCTTCATGAATTTCAATCGCGGCTCCAGATTAAGATCGTTCAAAATTGACCGGTGCAATTGGCCGAATCGGCCAACTTCGGACGATTTGCGTATTTATGATGCGCATATAACCCCCACGGCACGGTATATACTACTCGATGGAATTGCGCCTCTCTGATGGCCATAGGATTGACCCAGGCGATCGGCATAGATTAAAATGGCGGGGGCATATATGCATGTATATAGGGTGCGGCGAGCATCTTCTGGAATCCCGCTATGGCAGGACGGTGTAAATAAAGTGAATCGTAGAGCGATCTTTCGCCGGTGAAAATAGGAACGAATAAGGATCCCCGTTCGTATCTGGTGCTATCGCCATTTTAAAGGAAAAGGTATTCAGTAGCGGTGATAAAGCGACGAGTGATGGTTATGTAAATTCTCTGGTCTATGCTAGCTTCAGGACTGCGTTTTGCTACTTGGATCGTAATTTCATTCCTCGTGGAAAGATTGTGCCGCGTAACGATAGCACCCGGTAAGATCTAATTCGCCGGGATATTTGAATTATAATTTGTGGTTGGTGATTAACTTGGCAAGTAATACTCGTTGTTATGATTATCTTCTATTTCAATCTTACGCTTTCGCTTGAAATTCTTCGAATTATCATTCCGCAGGCGTTTTCGTACCTTTCCCTCCGCCACGGTCAATTGCTAGTTGGTGAATTAGAAATGATTTCAATGTAACGTTACTTTTTGGTTTTTCGAGATAGATGTTCAATTTAAGATTCAGAGACCTAGATTTTAGTCGGAAGGTATATTGCTCGCATAATTTGGAAATCTGGACTCATGACCCGCCAGCTGTCCGCATCGTAATTCTTCTAGTTAACCAATTCCGCGAGAATCTCCGTTCGGGGGTACGATATTCTCCAATACGCGGACGTTTGTAACATTCTTCTCGTTCAACAAATCACACGGATTAAAAGATCGAAGAACCACGTGAACGTTCCCTTTCAGTCTACTTCCGGTGTACCGTGCGAATCGAATTAAACGAAGAGGTTTGAAACCTCGAAGCTACTGCTGTGGATTACACTGTCGTTATTCCATGGTCACGTTTATGAATCAAATTAAATAAAGAGACAGCAGGATCGAGACAGGATAACGGATACCTTTCCATACCAGTGATCCGTTCAAAAACTCGTGAAATACGATTTGACTCGGTGAATGGCGATAGCGTGCCGATATCGGGGGAAGCTCGTGCCGCTCCGTCGGGGCTGGTCACTAAAGTCGCGGAAAACGTCGATAAATCGGCGAATCTGGCACCGAACCCGTGGTACATCATGCCGTCTCCCGCGATATTTCCTAGGGAAATCGGTGCCACTTTAACGTCCGTTCGACTTAGCGCGACCGACCACGACTCTGCACACTCGCGCCTTTGCCAATCGTCTCGGAATAACCGAATCTTCTTTCTTTTACTTTGCCTCGAAAAATTTAAGATCGGTACAGTCTGTGATACTAGAAACATTATTCTATTTTTATTTCATTTTTTTTTCTTTTAGGTATTTTTGAAGTTTAATTATTGAGAAGAAGGTTGGAACAGGACTGATGTAGAGGCAAAAGGAGTTTAACGACAAAGTGCAGAATGTTAAGAGAAATAAGTTCGCTTTTTCTTTTATCTTGCTTTGAGTAATTTAAGATCGGTATAGTCTGTGATATTAGAAACTTTATTTTAATTCTGTTATGTATTTTTGAAGTTTAATTATTCGGAAGAAGTTGGAGCAAGACTGATGTACAGGCAAAAGGAATTTAATGACAAAGTGCAGAATGTTAAGGGAAACAGTTCGCTCTCGTAGTTTTGTTCCACTTGAGCAATGAAAGACATGGTGGAACAATGTTGCTGTCGCATCGACTAGCTGCAACGTGATTGGAAGGGGAATCGTTCCTCTTAACAGTATTCAAATCCACTGTGAGCACGTTTCGCCTTTAAATTCCTAACCTGTACGTGAATGAGAAGTAGGATATTTCCCTCTTTGACAATTGATCATTATTTCGTTTAATTTTTCATCTTACACTCGTGTCTTGGATTTCTAATAAAGATTCTTAATCATTTCTTCATCTTCTTCTCTTTTTCCTGGAAAAAATTCTACCTAAAATACTACCTAAATGCAAACTTGTCAAGTAAACTAAACGCTTCGAACCATCAGACATAGAAAATAAATTCTAACGCTGTGCCAATCTTAGCTGAAATATTCCGTCTACTAATTTTTCATTTTTCAGAATATTGCAAAATTTGAAATATGTGAATTTCCATATATTTTTCACCTTTCAAGCAAAAGTAGAATATTTTACGAACTTTGCAGAGCTTTAGAAACTGCCTAATTTATTTGTCTTAATTTTTTTATAGATGGTTTCAAATTATCAAACCTCACTTTTCTCAAATGCTCAAAAATATTAAAAGGTTAAAGTATTAATTAGGACAATTATTGCAAATAGACACAGAATTTACTATTTACTTATAACAGACTGCAATTAAAAAGAAAAAAGATTGCAATTAAAAAAAGGAGAAAAAAATGTCGCATTCGAGGAATTTTCCCAGGAAAGTCGAAGCCACTTTAACGTCCCTTCGACTTGTTAGCACAAATCCACCACGACAGCGCGCCCTCGTTCTTGGCCTACCGCCCCAAAACAGACGGAACTTTCTGCGTGTCACGCTTAATAGCGCTATTTATTGCAGTAATAACCGGTATCCGTGTACTCGAGCCGCTTCCACGCTGCCCTGCACCAATCCTCTTATCTCTTAAGAATAGCAAGCTGATATTAACACTTCGCTGCTCGTGTAACGTAAGAGAAAGACGAACGCTGTTATTTACAGCACAAGCTGTAATCGTATACCGTAATCACGGACAGTTATGGTGTAACCTGGTGTAACAGTTAACCAGAAGGTAAGATTTTTAGGTAGACGAGGGACTAGCGTTAGTTATCGCTCGAATTGACAGGTCAAACGCTCTTTTTTACCTCGCTACCTTTCCTTCGCACGCGTTCTTTCCCGGATAAAAGTTAACGACGCTCGACCTGTGTTTAGAGGGCTGATACGAATCTGGTACTGTTCTGGAAGAGTTTGCTAAGAAATATGTTTAGAAAGGACAATTGGCGGGAGATTTATGTGAGAAACTTGGGCTACTTTTACGTTGCGATATCTTGCGACCTTAAAAATACAGTTATTCGTGATTTTTTGGTTGAAATAAATTCTATTGTGTTTTTAAGATTTGAAATTTTAAAAATTGACGGATTTTTGAAAGTAAATTTAAAAAATTGAGGGCTTCTGAAAGTAAATCTTAAAAATTAAGGTTTCTTTGAAAGTAAATCTTAAAAATTAAAGGTCCTTTGAAAGTAAATCTTAAAAATTAAGGTTTCTTTGAAAGTAAACTTTTTACCGTTCAAGAAAGGACAGTTGCCCCCAGGAATGTTCCAAATTTGATTAAAAAATATTGAAAGGAAGCGGCGACAAAAATTTTCTTTTCACCGTTCTCGAAAGATCGATCATCCGAGTTGGAAAAAAAAATGCGTAAATCGTACCTTTAACACAAATTTCTGAAATATCGACGGCGTCAAGTTTTTTTTAGGGTACCACGGTGTTGACTCAGAATCCAAAGTTTTTTGCAAGTTTTCGAAACACAGAGAAGAACAAGATTCGAAAGCCTGGGCAGCCCAGCCGCATGATTTAGGGGTGAAAAGTTAGGATGACACACGGAAGGTGGGGTTCGGGGAAGTTTTTAAGTACGTAGTAACTTCTAAACGTCCCTAGTCCCAAACTTATGAAAGGTAACAGCGTAACGATTAATATTACGCGGGGTCAACAGCTTACAACTTGAACGGAGTAAAAAGCGTGCCACTTCACATTGGCTGCGGCAGCGTCAATAGTTTATCAAGTAGCTTTTCATACACTTCAAACCACCTCCACCGCAGATATTTTCACATATCGTTCGTTAATATTTGCGGTTTGCTATATCAAATGCCCTTTATGATAGTACCAATCGACCTGATCCCTGGAAAGTATGCATCATCCACTTTTTTATCGCAAATTGTCGCCTTCCATTACGAAGGTGTCCATATATGAAACGAGAGGGTCTATTGGATTGATGACCTATCTAAAAAATTGACACCTTCCTCTTTCTATACACGATTCTCGAGCGTAAATCTTCGTCTCTATACACGTCTTTTGGATAACTCGTTCTTCTTAACATTCTTGACAGATCGATCTTCCGAGCTGACAAATTAAACACGAAAACTCTATGCTTTGATAGAAATCTCTGAGATATTCGACGACGTACAGTGGGTGATCAAATTATTAGAGTCACAATGCGAAAAATATTAAGCGACACAAACCGATGCGTCGCCGATGGTTTTATGAGGGTGTGACGGAGGGGAAGTCGAGGGCCAGCGATAGTTTTCCCTGCGGGAAAAAGGACAGTGTTGAGTTAGAAGTCGAGCGTATCGTTAAGGGTCGTAATCGTATATGTATAGTCCTGTTACCTTAACTTTAATTCTAATATATTATATGTAAGCACCGCTTGAAAAAAAAAGAATTTAACTCAGGATAGTGTGGTATCCTAAAATTCCGGCGTCCGTCTCGCTCGACGGCTATTTCCAGAGTGTCCTTTCCGCGTCGTATCCCACGTTGCTCCGAAAAACCGTTCGAGCCCCCTCGTTCGACTTTTCGGGGAAAGGGCTTAGTTTATGGGACCCTCAGGTACCCGCGCGCTTTCTCTTCCTGGGTGACAAAGTCCAGGCCACCACTTCGCCGCCGGAATCTCGCATTTCTTACATATAATAAACCACGTTTTTATATCTAACACTACAATATGTTTTTCTTTTTGCGTAGAAATAAAGTCACAGTATCAATGTTTTCACACTGGATCATTTTTGTTGGATTATTTCTAACAACACCTCATGGAAATAATCAAGTGAGGACAAAAATGTCTCCGCGTTATTTTAAACGAAGACACTAAGGCTTCCACCAGATGTGTCTGGTGTCCGTCTTTCGAGTCACGCACTGCACAATGCGATACAATAATGTAAACAGTTCCTAGGTATAAGGGGACCCCAACTTTCTTTTTGGGTGCCTAGACACAGTCCTTTAGAAGATTCAATAGCGTAAAGACGTTTCCTCTGAGTCCGTAAATAAATAGCATATTACAAAGTTAAAAGACTATTTCTTTCCGTAACCCATTTCCAATAATTTTTAATTAACGATTGTTCACTAAAGATACACAAAATACAGTTAAGAGGTAACGATAAAGTCAGTATTTGATCCTTTCTTCGATACATTTTAAGTAATTCACTACGCATCGTAAGTGGTAAAAACATTGCAAGAAAAATAAACACTCTCAAGATCTATAAATCGACAAAACTGTAACACGCGGTTCTCAAGTGGCGATTTCCAGTACCGATACAAAATGACGTCCGTACGTCAGACAATATTGCCTAAAGTGTCGCCAAGTGTGTATTAAAAAATAATAAAAATTCGGTACAACTAAGATTTCCACCTCAAAATGAATCGTCACAACGTAAAACCGTGAATTTCTCGCAGCTGGCTCGAACAATTCGTGCCGACTTAGAATCGAAAGTTGTTATCTATTTCGTTCACGTTGGTTTCACTTTCATTTTCCTCAGGGTTGTGGAGAGTCGTGCGTATGCGACTCGCTAATCGCGCACGCTGCCGAACGGGGGCGATAACCATAAATCCTGGCCATTAGACGGAGGAAAATTGCGTGGAAGAAAGGATGTGAACCGGATATAACGAGAGGCGATGGCGGTGGCGGCGATCTCCGTTGCTATTCTGTTAGTGTGGTGACACGAAAGAAATATAGAAGCAGAGCGGAGAGAAGGTGTCTACACCGCGGTGGCTGTATGAAGGAACAAAGGACGAACGTATAGGTGGTGTGTAAAAGGAAAACGTCCGTAAGATAGTGTTTCCTATTGCACGTAGATCCGGTTCGAAGAACCAGAAAATGTTTTGTTTGCCGGTGTGCGAACTCCTGATGTCTGTTCTCTTACCCCCCCCCCTTTTACTGTGTGCAATTCCGTATTAAGCTTGAAGAATGTGAGCGTGGAAACGTGGTGGCCCGAACACACTCCTCTGTATAGTATATAACTATATCCAGTTCATGGTTGCTTTAGTTTCCGTTTTTCCAGAATTGCGCCGAGTTTTGAAGAATTTTTCCCACGTCTCGTGCGCATCACGGATAGGTATGTACGTGTATTCGTTGATAAGAAAGGAAGGAGAGGAAGTGGCTAGTGAGATATTCCGTAGAGGAGAATTGGAGAATTAATACGAGAATTTTGAGAGATATATACATAGGTATTACTCGTTGAATATTAGTTGAAATTTAACGGAGGGTTGGGGTTGTTTTATTTCAGTAAGTAAGATAAAAGTTGGAATAGAAACGGAACAGATGGATTTGTCAATAAGACCATCTAGGAAGCGTGTATGCGTTGGATGGAGAGACGTTCAATGTTGGGAAACGGGATCTATTTGAATAGATCTCGATGGTTAGGTAACGGAACTTGCGGGGAAATAGACTCCGTGATGATGATGGAAACCCTCTGGTATCAAGTGTATGATGTTCCAATAGTATGAAACAATGGTTTCTGGCATATGAAGTGCTATTGATGTTACCGGTGACCGATGCTTTCTTGACTGGATGATTCCTGGATTGATCTCAGGGTGATGGTATTGATTGCTGGAGTTCCGCTGCCAGACCATGTTTACCAAAGGTCGATTGCAGTTACTGATAATTTCACCTACCAGATATCTGCACCTCTTAAATCACCGAATAAAATACCGATCCGAGGTAAGAACAGAAAAATCAAAAATTCATTTTTTTAACGATTGAAACCTCTTCAGAATTATCATTTCATACTATTCAGAGTCACACAAATTTAAGGTTAGGATACACGGTGGTAACATGATCACCTGTCGAAATAAAATACCGATCCGAGATAAGAATAGAAAAACCAAAAATTAATTTTTTTGACAATTGAAAATTTTTCAGAATTATCATTTCATACCATCCAAATTGAAAGTCGTACAAAGTTACGGTTCTCCATGGATACACGATAGTCGTATGATCGGGATGAGAATAGAAAACGAAAAAAAGCTTCACTTTGTAAAATTAACTTTTTCAACAATTGAAACTTCTTCAAAATTCCCATTTCACACCATTCAAATTGCAAGTCACAGAAAGTTAAGGTTCTCCATGGATACACGGTAGTAGCATGATCACCTGTCGAGAACCGTTAACGTCTCTCTCACGATTACGAAGTCGGCGAGAGGAACGTAGCAAGGAATTAGCAACGGAGGCGATCCTCCTATTCGTTAGCTCCGCTGAAAATGGCTACTATCCTAACGTTCGCGGGAGGAAGTTGGTTGCACGAACGAGAGAACGTAACACGCGTTCGAGCCCATTGAATAATGAATGGCGAAACGAAATTGTTGAAAGTAGCCGCGGCTTCTGTTTCCGCCTTGAGGCGGGCCGAGCAATTCGCTGTACGTTCGGGGCAATTGAAAATAATGCGGCTGATGGACGCGGCGCACGAAAGCCGATCCAACCAACGAGAGGTATACAGAACGAATAACAATTTGATCGATAAGCATTCAGCACGGAAAGAAAAATCGACGTCGGAGTACTCGCGTGAGCGTACGCCCCCCCCAGCAACGATTTATGGGTGTCGTCGTGCCGCTGTCGAAGCAGATTTTCCATTCGACAATTTTGTCGTTATTCCGTCGTGCAAAAAATGCCCGATTGATTTTTATGAACTGCTTAATACCTAGAACCCACGCGGTTTCATCCAGCCTTTATCCACGATCTAATTATCCTGGCGACTACGAAAGTGATCCAAGTCGAAAATTTTGAAAAAATTCAACTCGTCGCTTATTCCACGCTCCGTCGATTTACGTTTGCAATAATTATGCTTTTGCAAAATAATTGGACATTCGAAGCGTTGCGGTATTGATTATTATCCTGTGATTAAGAAAATTCCCTTTTCGAGATATTTACATTTTTTTATTACCAACTTTCCATTATTTTGCAAAAACTGATTCCACGTTAACGATGAAATTCATTGTTAGCAAAATCCCCCGTGTATTTTTCACTTTCAGATATTTAAATTTTTTCATTACCAATTTTCCATTCGTTTTGCAAAAAATGATTCCACGTTAACTTTTTTAACGTTAATTTTTTGCAAAATAATGTAAAATTGGTAGTGAAGGAAGATTGAAATATCTGGAAATGAGAAAGATACACGGGGGATTTTGCTAATCACAGGGACAATTAGTCTATTAAGATACGATAATTGCTTTTGTTGCCGCTATCAACGTTACTCTTTCTCCTTTACATTTATTCTACGTGCTGGAACATATTAAACGTTAATGTTCTGTACCGGGTGAGCTTGTATAAATGGTCGCCGCAGATTTAGTCGAAGGAATTAATGGGCGGACGGGAACTTGTAGCTGGAGTAGGAATTAATGGAAGGATATCTAATCGTGATAACTGCTAGAAGTGTAAAGTGCGATATAACTTGAGGATTATTACGGGATCGTAAGAATCAACCGTGGATAATTGTCCAAGTCCATGATACCTGGCGAATTATCCAGCAGAGATTATCGACCCGTCCCCTATCGAAGCTTAATTTCCGTCAACGCCTCTCAAACTTATTTCTCAAGGATCAGCGGACCGATTCTGGTAAGTATGAAATTCCTACAAATTGGAAATTCTTCCAAAATCCAAATGTCTTCCTATCTAAGGCAAGGATTTGCCAGATAAGCCTTACTGATGAGTTCAACTGGCGAATCCCGAACGAAAGGCAAAAAGCTTCTTTACCTCTCCCCTTCTCTCCATCTCCTCTTTTTCTCCAACGTTCTCAAACACGAATCCTCCCTGCACGCCGTAACAATTCCTCGAATTTCATATTTCAACGATAACGATCCGTTAAACGTCTCGACAAAGACCACGGCTAAGAAGAGGGAACAAAGCGACGTTCTTGAACCGCGTAATTCACGAAAATGTTATCATTGTTACGATTTCTTCCCCGTCCAACGACGTTAATTTAGCCATGTAACCCTCCGCTTTATAGAACAACTAATTTGTAAGTTACTTATACCAGCCCACGATGTTAATTCTCCGCTCTACCGATGGTCCCGATGCTTGTTTATTATCGAGCGTAACGCGTTCTCGTTTACTTAATTGACCTGCTAATCGCTGCATTGATCACTGCCCCGTTTAACGTTCTAACTTTATGCACCGCGTCGTCCACCGGATATTGCCAAATTCTTGTTTGCGCTGTAAAACACACACAACCATCGGCTTCGATAAACTTCAACCGTTTAACGATGTATACGATGTAACGAGATATCGTTCAAAGAACATCCCACCTTTTTTCATATTAAAACCATCTCCCGTTCGTTATTTCTCGTTTGCCTTTCGTTAAAAAACTACCGCGGTTCCTGAGTGTCGTATTTCTACCCGGTTACATTACTACTCACCTAGACGCGTTAGAACGTTAAAGGGTTAATCTACAACTTTATTCCATCTTCGGATCAAAATTACCGAGCCAGCTTTTTATTCAGCCGCGCGGATG
>NW_017100174.1:1524269-1524608 GCF_001263275.1 Habropoda laboriosa
CACAAAAAAAAAAAAAAAAAAAAAAAAAAAAATCATCTCCGTTTACTCTTCGTTCTTTTTGGTTTTTTGTCGTTCCACCGATAAACCGATAGCTGCTTGGTTGGTGCGAGACGACGGGAATGATATTCATTCCCCTCATAGATCGTTGTCCCCCGGTTCGATCGGCGGTACAATGCAAATCGCTCGACCAGCTACTTTCCAGGCAATAAAAACGATCTTACCGATCCCGCGGAGCCCGCTAACGACCATCGTCAATTGTTTTCATCCATTCAATTTTTCTTTCACCCCCCTCGACCCCACAACCCTTCGTCGCCACACCCCCTCGAGCCATGGTAAATG
>NW_017100174.1:1524634-1533355 GCF_001263275.1 Habropoda laboriosa
CGCCGGAACAGCCGGTTAATGAGTTTCGGTAGCGCGACGACAACGTCAACGTCACGTGTGTATATTACGCGCGCTCGCGTGTATGCGTGTGTACACACAGAGTCTCGGTGTTCTCGCGCCACTTTTTGCGTGTTAGCTCGGAAGCGTGACGTCGATACGAATTTCAGTTATTTATGACACGGCAGCTTTTCTCGATATCTCGCTTGAAATTCACAAGGGCAAATGGACAGAAAAGTTTTGATAAACGCGAGCGTGCGAGGAATCGCGAGAACGTCGATGCAGGTGGAAGTTGGGAGGGTGGAGGTTTCGAAGGAAGAACCGATGCTGCGAGATACCGTTTCGAATGCATGCTCCCTATAGCGCCGTTGCTTAAGTACCCTCGACTGGAATCGATATATACGTGTATATAGTGGAGAGTGTGCGAGAGAGAGAATTTAGAAAACGACAAAGAGAGGAAGAAGAGAAGGTTGGAAACGGCGAGATGAATAAAGAGGGAGGGTTTGGAGGGAGTAAAAAATAACGTGAAGGAGAAGAATAATGAAAAATGGGTAGAGTAAAGATGAGGTCGGAAAAAGGGGGTGGAAAATAGAAAAGGTGAACGGAAGGCAGATAAAGCATAAGTGGAGCGGCAAAGAATGGGGAGTTTGGAAAAAAGAGAGGAAAGAGAATACAGGCAATAGATTAAGAGAGAAATGGGAGAAACAGGGGGTGGAGATTTGTAGTGGATAGCTAGGGGATGACAGACGAGGAGGAAAAAGTATGGAGTCATTCGGTTGGAGATAAATGATTTATAGCGCGGCCGCGAGTATCTAGAATTAAATTTCTATTCGCGTTCATCTGCCTCGGATGAGTTTAACCATATTGATCGGCCTGGTTGGTGAACGAGTAGGCAAATAGCGAGGCGCGATAACATCTGTACCGGAAGTCTTCCGTGGCTGATGGATATCGTGCGGAATACGCAACCCCCTGAAATTTGTCGCGCAAGCGGTGGTAACCTTTAGGGAAGAGGAAAAAGGAGAAGACGAGCGAATTCTTCTCTTATCTTAATTCTACGGAAGATCAAAGCGATACAGATCGTTGAAATTAAAACATTTCTAAGTATTTACGTTTTCTTCTCTTAAGAACGTCGATTTAAGCTGTGTACAGAACTCGTGGAAAGTGTGTTTCGTAGAATATTCGAGGTTTTCAAGAAGCTCAACCGACATGTTTCACAGGTCAATTTTCTCTCGTAGCTCACTCTCGACTGGCTCTTCACGAAATGTCCACTCTCGCTTTTACCGCATGGTTGCACCCTAAACGAATCCTCTAACGTGGTTTAAAGCTGTACAAGCAAGATTGCAGATGTTAGACCGTCTCAGACTAAGTCTATGCTTACCTTGATAAGATATCAGACCTCTTTCTAGAATACTACCCCCTTTTGCCATAGTCGAATAAAAATTAACTCGGTAAAATATTCACCCAATTTTTATTCGCGTTTTCTCTCCCTTTCTCTCTCGTAAACTATTGCTCGATAATTGCCGCGAACAACGTCCTATAAAAACCGTGAATTATTCGCCATTTTTACACGGCGGGTCGTATTATCCTTTTACACTTTTATCGCGGCCGTTTGTATCGACGCGGATTTTGACACCGAAACCGCCAGAAGTTTGTCTTTCCCCGGGAAACAGCGATCCTTATCCGCTCAACAGCGGATTATTGCCACTATTCCGGGTGTACAGGGATCATAAGGTTGGCTCCTGCTATCGTGTGACGTTTATTAAAGCATTACGACATGCTTTATTTCATCTCCACGGTCAACCGTGATTTTTATCGCGAGGAGAACCCCTCTTCTATTCACCCTGCTTCTCTCGCGGTATGCAAATGAGGCTGACCGTTAGTATCGCCGCGATGAAATCGTTAGATAGTGTCGCATCACGGTTTACTCCCCCACGGCCGGCTTTGAGTAGAGGAGAAAGAGGGGGAAATAGAGAGCGACACGCGTCCACCGTGCTTCCGTTTTTCTCTTCGAACGTCGTTCGTTATACCTTGGAAAAAATCATTTGTATCCAGCGTTGTCGAACATAAATCCCGTTTTATTGGCCTTTATTTCGCGGAACAATGTTACAAGATCGGGGGCGAAATAAGAAATAACGCGTAAATTATGTCCGGCATTATTGGGACAGGAATTTTGTCGTCGGAGTAAAGTTATCGGTTTGTTTCTAATTGCTATTAACGGTACCACCGGTAAAAGCGTTATTTGCATGCAGAGCGAGTTTTCAAGTGTGAATAGAATTTTCGTAGCTCGTTTTAAATGTAAATGAAATATTGAACGAATTTCGACGCGGAATTTCACCCACACTTCGCGTGCATCGTTTACACACTGCTCCAGAGAGACACTTCCTTTTCCCCCCTTCTTTCTTCTCATTTTCAACGTGCATAACCGTTTATCAGAGATGGTCATTCAAGATAAAAGACTTATAATCCACCGGAAAGCACACCGCCACTCTACCCGATATATCCTCCAACTTAATCTCCAATTTGTTGACAACATCCATCTTCGGGGATACTTTATTACAAGCTCGATGAGTTTAAATAACCTTATCCTATAAAATGTTAGTTTTACTTTGAAAGTAATTATTACTTCGGAAAGTAAAGAACCTTGTGAGATAAAAATTCAAGGTAATATACAAACAACACGCGAGGGGCTACCTTATTTAACTTCAACAAATTGCATAAATTTATTAAAAACTCGAATAATCCACTTACCTATACCGCCTTCACCGTTACTTAATCCATGCGAAACGTTTCCCCTTCGTACGTAAATTTACGTTGCAAAGAAAACCTTAACTGTTACACCGTGTGCTGCTTTCGTCTAACATCTCGAGGTGAAAGAAGAAGCTGACGAAGTTCGGAAGACGGAGACATCGAAGTCTCGCGGAAAATCGAACTTGCCAATTAACGACGTTTTCTCGATTATTTGCCGTGGAGTTACGATCGGGAGGAGGGTGGATGTCCGGGAAACTCATGCGAGTGAACTACCGTTAAACAGAAAGTAGAAGTCATTTACCAGAAATTACTGAACACCCAGGCCGGGCACTCATTTCAAGAGGCCACTAAAGCGGTATTAAAACTTTTTTATTTATGGATTTCTCCCGGAAGTGTTTCTCGGTCGAAGACTCAGCGAGAAGAAGAAGCAGGAGTAGTTTAATTCAACATTTTAAAGCGTGTCGAATTGCTCCGCGCGAGGCTGATTGAACGAGGAATTTTTGCTTCTATTTTAAACGCGTCGTTAAACTCGCTCCGGAGTCGGGGCTGATAAGGGAAATAGCCGCATCGTGGAATAGAATTCGAGGGCAATATTGGACGAAAGGAAAAAGGGAACAAGGGAGCAGGAAACAGAGTGGAGAGTCGACTGAACGAAGGAAAAACGTTGTGATTGTACATAGTACGTTTGCATAAATAATCCTCCTACTTCTCTTTATTTAAGGGCTCTCTAGTTCTCCTCGTTCCTCTCTCTCTCTCCTGCTACCACCGCTTCTCCCTCTTTTTTCGTTACGTTTTATCGGTAACTTGATTTATCGTTCGTTTAATTTTCCGTACGAGGAAGGGGAACGGTGGCTCTTTTCTTCTCTCTTTTTTTCTCCTCCCCCCTTTTTTGCTCCGCCGGTAAACACACATATACACGCGAAGCACGCGCCAGCGTTTGAATACTTTATGAGCCATTAAAAACCTTAAGGCAGTAAATAGGCGCGAGCCCAACCCGCGAGCGATAATTACATGCTCGCGGAACATATGTTAACGCGCATTGCAAAAAGGAGATAAAACGGAAAAAAGAAGAGAAAGGGCGGAGAGTGAGAGAGAGGAAAATAGACGATGTCATGCATTCAGTGGAAATTTTCTAAAGCACGAACAACAGGAGCAGCAAGCATCGGATGAAAGGTGCTTCACGCGATAAGAGAGAACGAAACAATGTTGTAATGGGAAAAAAATTCATTCCCCTTCCTGTTGTTTCATTAACGCCGCCAATTCAGTTAGAGAGAGAGAGAGAGAGAGACCTTCTGATGCGAGAATTCGAATATTTTCGTAACGGGCCGGCTGTTCAGAAAACCGGCAAGAAACGGCCCATTAATTATCGACGGAAGTGCCAGATTGTCTTCCGTCGACGATCTCCAACGGCGAAAAATCGAATAGGGCCGTGGAACCAGCGACCTGTCAACGTCAACCGGCTGAATTACCAATAAAATACGAGCTAGCCTGGAACTGCCGGAGGGCTGGTTCGAAACAACCGTACAGTTAACGCGGGATCCGGGTAAGAGATAAAATAACTCGAGCGGCCAAGCGGATCCGGTGGTTCCGTCGCCATCGATACTCACCACGTCGATGAAAATATCAATCGAACGGTAGGTATATACACTGACGGCAAAAAGTTTCCAAACACCGAACCTTTTCAAGATTTCTATGCTTTTTTTTTCGTTTTAACGTAAATCACATGACGCGGAACGAAACGATAGTAGAGATAATGGATATAGTTGGTGACGTTACGAGTTATCGGTTTATTCGATTACCTCAGCGATACAAATTGCTTTCTCTAATTATGCATACCGTGCTATCGATGTTGCTATTATTATCGTTAAAATTTCTATCGCAAATTGTTGGATAAAAGGCGAGATACGCTAATACGACTGCTCTTTAAACCTAACTTAATCCTCTCGGTGCACGTGTAATCGCATTACAAATTCCAGGCATATTCCTTGGCTAGGTTTTTCGTAGTAATCAGATGTTAGTGTACTGCAACTTCCCTCGAAATAGTTCTATAATTCCTTTTTTATTCCGCCAACATATTCTCCCTCCGGTGTCTATTTAGCTCGCCTCCGCTAATACTAACAGCTGTACAGTTATATCTATCGTATACACCGAGAGGGGGGAAAAGAACCGTAAACGAACACGTTGCTCATTTTTCTAACGTTCCACTGTTCGGAACGTCACATTACGTCCAAACTTTCTTCCATCGATACTATTTGTCGAAGCTCTCCTCGTTCGCTTCAGCCGTCGTTGTTTACCGTTTTCCGCCGTGAAAAAACGACGAATACGAGGTAGAAATCGAGGAAGAAGAAGAAGGAGAAAAAGTCGGAAGACGAGCAGAAGGGAGACGTTGATTCCACCGAACGTGACTGACCTCCGGCTAAGAAGTACTCACGCTCTGAAATCGTCCTTTTCGTACTAGCCAGGCCGGCCAGCCATCGATCCTAGACGAAAGGAATTGGGCCAACCGGCGCGCTGACGTAGCCTAGGCACCCCTCTCGATCACTCCTCGTTCTCCGAGCAATTATTCGTGCATCGACTCCTTCCCTTTCCTTCGTGTTTTCTATTCCTTCTTAGCACGATTTCTCTCCCTTTTCACTTAAACACTCACCTGCCCTCCCGTGACTTTCGCGACGTCAGCCTGCTCGTTACCTAGCTCACGATCGCCCGCAAAGGCAACACGCGTAAATTTCTCGCCAGAAATCCGAGCGAAGGAAAACGTGACGCGTGCTCGTTACTCTCCTCGCTCGTGGCACGTGCGTAAATCGTGTAACGCGCGCGAGGCGTGTAGGATGAAAAGGCGGCGGGTGGGAAAGGAAGGGAAGACTTCGTGGACAATCCGCAACTTAGCTATTTGTCGACGTCCCCGTTGCGGCAAAGATGGAATCGAAACAGGCCGCGCTAGTCCTGTCTACCTTCGAACCACCTACCTACCTTCCGACCTGTAGTCGCTGCTCGTCTACCTACTACCTCTGCCCTCCCACCTTCTACCTATTCGTAAGACTTGTATTCCTGTCACGGAAGCGAGGTCGCGAGTATTCTCGACACGGAAGCGAAAGGTAACGATGTCTTTGCGGGAAACGACATCGACGTGATATCACACGTGATTCCGTGTAGCTACATGCGGCACACGCTATACGCCGCCCGCTTCCTTTTCGCCACCTACAGCCCTCGTGTATTCAGCGCGACGCGATACCGAACGTTCATCCAATTCGACAACCGAGCCGTTGTTTGACCGAGTCATTAATAAATAATCGAGCACCCCACACCCTTCACCACCCGTACATAGATGGTTGATGTATCGTTCCGCCGATCCGCTCGATTATGTCAATGCCGCGGAATCGACGATCTGATTTGTTCGCAATGGAGTAATGCGACAGAGGTGGTGGTTTATGTGATGTAACCGGCATATGGTCGCGTTAGGGGAGGAGAATGATAAAGCCTCTGGACAGAGACAAAAGATAGGCTATTAGTTAAGTGTTGGAGGGAAATAGGACGGCGATTTTTGTAGAGCCGGGAGAAATGTCCGTTTAGATTGAAGTTACCACGGTAGGCGATGATGGGTTTCGATAACATCGTTGTGATTTTTCAGCAAACTATCCGGACAAGTGTACAAAGAATTTATCTCGCCTGGTGTTTCGAGAAGAAGGAGAAGAAGAAGGTAAGAATCGATGTCGAGGCATCGATCTTCTGAAATATTAGGTCTCGCAAGAAAGTAGACGTGGATTCTTTCACGGCGAAACAAACGCTAGCGCAGGTCTGAAATAGTAAAAATGCTATCGAAACCCCTCGATCCTCTTTACTACCCCCATCATTTACGACATTTTGATGGAGAACTTTAACTTTCGGTCGCAATTTCTCACGTCGCGAATTACGACACTACCGGTCTTCTTGTAAAACTTTATTCTCTTCGTCTCTCTCCCTCGCCACGGGAACGATCGTGAGAATTGCTTTTTCTCGTCGTTCGTGGACACTGGTAGAATCGAACGGATTTCATTCTGAATTTGATCCGAGCGTTGATGTTTCGACAAGGTTTCCCCGTGCAACGTCCATATTCCCGGTGGGTGCGCGTTGCCGAGGACGCGACCGCAAAGGGTAACTTGTACAATCTCACGCATCAACACCTATAATCTGATGAATACGCCTCCGTGTTTCACCGTTGTTACCTGAGATTTATCGCGAAACGCAGTCGTGACGCATCGTAACGTGGAAAACGTTGGGGAAAATAAATCGGGAACAAATGTTGCAGAATATTCCGTGCAAATTCGTTGTTATGCAATTCCGCATCAATTGTTTCGTAACTCTTGGAAAAGAAACGATTCCCCTCTCTCTCTCTCTCTCTCTCTCTCTCTCTCTCTCGAACAGAAACTGTACCATTTATCCGTGAACATGTAACATATAATTCTGCTCGGTGATTTCATGTAAAGTCAATGGTTAATATTCGCAATAATTATTCAGCATACATTTCGTCATTAAACACAATGGCGGACGGTATCAAATTATCATTACAATACAACCTCATTAAAATTGATCGTTAACCTTTAATTTGAACTAGAAACATTTATTATCATTATCGCTATCAGTCCCCTTCCATCATCATCATCATCATCATCATGATCGCCGTCCTCGTCTACACAAATGTAACGTTTATTAACCCGTCGCTTCGGGGTGAATAAATATTCACCGGTTCTCGCCACGTCAGGTTAAACAATGGCCCGCGTATTTCGACGTAACGATTCGCGCTGTTGTCTCATCCATCGTACGAAACGTTAACCCGAACCGGCCTTCCATCGGACAAAGAAAGAAAACACACAATGTCCTGTCGGATGAAAGAGGAGAGCAAGTTCAAGGGAAGAGTTCATCGTCGAGCGATTACGAGCTGTCCATCGGCTTGAACGGCTAACACACTTATTGCAAAGGTGTATCGATAATCCCTTGACAAGGTTCGACCGAGGCTGCATTTATCCCCTGACAGCGTAGCACGTGACCTCTTGATCCTCCGAATCCCATTTTTCTTCCACCCTTCCGCATCCACCCCCGCCCGTTCCCCAATACCAACCTTTCCACCCGTCTTTTTCCCTCGCCAGCTGTTCCACTCTACTCTCTCTCTCTCTCTTACTCGTTGTCGTTCACGTAACTACCGGTCTTTTTAGTTACGCCAGTCAATCCCTTCGGTAAATTTCCGGAAACGAGCAGAAAGCGTTCTTCTTCTTTCCTCCTCTCTTTCTTCTATTTCTCTCTTTGTACGGGGTGTTTCAAAAGCACAGGTACAGGCTAATGGGACTCGTTGAAAGGAACGAAAGGGTCTTTGTGAAGTTAACCGGAAATTAACCATTTCAGAGACACTGAGTTTTAAACGATTGCACCGAGTAAATGTAAAGATACACTTTTTTAACGGTGTCTTTCAATTTCACCTACTTATCAAATGTTACAGTACCGTAACGGGTACGATAGGAACAAATTATAGAACGAATTGTTCCGGCGGTGATCTATCCTTTTCAAATTGCTCCACGTTTGTCGAAACTTTGTCATATTCCTCCAATTATTTCCATCGATCGGCACAAGTTGCACGCACGTTTCTGAAATATTCTACAGGGAACGACATCGGGAGGGTACGGGCGGAACCTGTTTAATTTCTCGCTGGATGTGGTTTCGTATGCGATTTAATTTCCCATTCTATCGCGATTGTCGTCGCTGCCCAATTAGTACCGTTCAATTTGTACGCGGCTCCGCATAAAAAAGTATCTCTCCCCTGTCGATTCGGGACCGTCGACGGCCGTTATGTCGTTTGTTGTAACGCAATTTGCAGAGTGCTTTTTTTCAATAAAGATCGATTCATCCTACATGTGATTACCCGTGATATCGCGTAATCGGATTAACCGGAGCATCAGCGAGCGCATCATTTATTGCAATATTGCCCGATATCGGTAATTTGCGATC
>NW_017100174.1:1533375-1539416 GCF_001263275.1 Habropoda laboriosa
TCGTTTCCTGGAACACGTGTTTACAAAGCGCGGCCGCCTGTAATAGCAACGTTGCTCGTTCCGAATTTTCGAATATGTACATATGTAGATTCAGAAAGTGAATATATCGAACGAATGTTTGTATCGTGTTCTGTGTACCTCTGTATCTGTACTCTTAAATGCAGAGCGTGTTTCGATCGAGTGTTTCAAGTTAGGACACCGAAAAAAAGCGTGTGAACATCGACAATTTCGAGTGAGCCAGTGCGCGAGATAGTTTGTCTTTTTTTCAAGTATCGTGTAAAATTAGACACTCTGACAGGGGAAAAGAAAGAGACAACGAGTGCGTACAGCTTTGGTTTTCAACCAAAGTGTCACAAGATTTCTTGTCAAAAATCAGTCAAATTCAGTCAAAAATAATTTTTCGTCAGATCGTCAGAATAGATTCTTTGGTGTGCTCTAGAATTTTGGTAATTAGTTTATATGTGCCACGAGATGAAAAAAGGTCAAAATCGCTGGCATAGAGTAGTGAAATAGAAGTGAGTCGATATAGAGGCAAATATTGGCAGTGATTCAAATTTCAGCAGCGTAGGAAGAGTTTATTAGAGTACAGCGAGCCTGAGTAAGTTTGCAAGATATATACTCGTGAGTTAGATAACTTGAACAGTATCTTGATCAATGAAAATTGACGCTTTCTACTCGTACTATCATCCAACCCCATAATTAAACGGGATTTCCAAGGAACATTTCCTACACGTATTATATGGAAATTGTAGTTGGCGAATGCACAAAGACACGACACTATAACACCAACGTCCGGCCTGATAATTCCAAGTCAAAGTCGAGCAGACCGGTGCGTGACCGAGCGAGCTCTTAAAGTCTGAGGAGCTCTTCCTTCGCGCGAAATTTACATAATCGATCAAGTACGTTGCAGCGGAGCAACGCTGGTCGTTTCACTTTGCTTCGAAGTATCCAACCGCTTTGCATGATCGCGAAAAAAGCGAAGCTTCCTTTGTATGCCATCCGCTGCATCTTATCCTTCATCATTCTCCTTCAACCATCCACCTCCCCTTTCCCTCCCGTCCCAACCCTGGTCGTTGCTCTCTATTTTCTCACCTACTTCTTACCCACCTTCGCCCACCTATCTCTGTCTCGCTCCGTTCCGACGAGACAAGCTTATTTCGTCCCTGGTGCACATCTGTCTCGTTCAACCTTCGCACACCTCTTCGCGTCTCACCCTATACAGTTCACTCCCTCATCTTTTTTCTGTCTCTCACTTACCGAATCACTTACTCACTTACCCGTTTATTTACCCGCCATGCTCATTTTTATTCACTCCCTCGAACATTCGGCAAGTGAGCTGCTCTCCGTTAATCAGTTAATTACTCGCTCGCTTACCTTCCACCCTGGGCTTCACGTTCGCCCACTTGATCATTTACAAACTACACCACCCGCTCATAAGTATTTGCTCAACGTCTTTTCCTCGGTTCTAGCCAAAAGACGCGGCGGATCTTTCGGCGGAGATATTCGTCTTCGTAGCGAAGGTTAGTTAACGAATTGGACGCGAGACTAGGTTTCTGCGAAATTTTTGAAATAAACGTGCTTGCAGTGGAGACGACCGGGAAGAGATAGATAGGCTGATATTAATATTTCCTTCTCTATTTACAGACCACTTATCGATAAAGTCTGTATAGTATACAATACAGTGCATACAATAGACTTCTATTACGCGAAAGTTGATGACGGTTAGGTAGTGTCAAGTCTTCGTCGATCTTTAAGTCAAGCATCGTTCTCCGCGTACCGAAAAGGATGGGTGCCGCCGGAAAAAAAGATCCAATAGGCTTCCATTCATAAAGCCCCCCCACAAAATTATTTAACACGTTAAACACCCAGCCTGTTTTGCTTGCCTTTCCGTTCACGCCACACTCGACCGTCAAGTGGGCTATGCGCGATGGGCGAATAATAAACAGAAGACGACTTAAAAATCCTTAAAAAACTACTTTTTAACTTTTGTTTAAATGTTATATTCCTGTTCTGAAAGCTTTGATTGAACGAAAATCAATGTCGCCTAATCAAAATGTTTTGTCTCACAATCCGAACGCAAGGACCGACGCGCGCGGCGGTGTAGCATGTACCAAAAATCGGCGGCCGGTCCTTAGGGACCGGCGTGGCGTTTAACGTGTTAATATACTTAAAAAAAAAATTATCACATCGTATTCGCCCGATTTATCTTGCCCAAAAATCTCAAATAATTTCGCCACTTTGTCTTTACTTACTACCACAACTGCGCTCCGTCAGTCTCTCTACTCCAGCCAGAGTAATATCCACTCGTACACGTTGTTCCAGTTTGCGTATTTCTAAATCGTCGCGGCAATTACATCGTTATGTCCATACCGTTCAATTAAGCCTAGGCCAGACGAGGCGGCCAATTAGGCGGTGGAGGATTTAATTGCGTCGGCGCGGCCGGCGGCGGGCAGCATCGCGGGGGCAGATAACACCGCGGCGAACGTCGGCACCGCCGCGATGAAGGTAGTAGAGAGGAGAGAGGTAGTTTCGTTGCATCGGGTTGCACTGGGCACGGCCGTGTGGCCGCGGCTTATAACGGAAGTTATCATCGAACACCGCCATATTGATGGTTAGGCGGTGGCGGCGGGCTTCTATTCTCTCTTGCTCGCAGTAGAATTCACTGGCACGTATAATTGATGTGTGTATGCGGCGCACGATGCACGATGCTCTACGGCCTCGGCGTGTTGATACAAATTGCAGAGAAACTCGGAATTATTGCCGTCGTCCGTGACACGGAGCGCCGATAAAACGTTTTAGTACGCCAATTACGCGTGCTGTACGTAGCGAAATAAAGCGTGCCGGGGGCCGGGTTTGCAACGAAAAAAAATAAAAGGGCCGGACGGGACAATTTCTCGTTCACGCTCTTGCTGGCTCTCCCCCCTCTCTCTCCGTCTCTCTTTCTCTTACATTCTCCCTGTCGGTCTGCGTTACTCGTCATTTTCCACCAGACGCGTTGAAAGCGTCTATTTAGCCCCCGCTTGGCTGGCCGTTCCTTCCGTTGCCTTCAACCATCACTGCCTGGTGGCCGCCATCGTTCGCGATAAGTAGCGTTTGCCCGTGGTAAATGGCAATCGTGCCGATTCGACGTCCGTGGTGTTTTTTTTTATGAATCGCAAACAACGATGATTTAAAGCAAACAAGGTATACAACCATTTTACCAACCGCGTTCTATTTGCCACGCGCAGCTTCTCTTCATTCGCATTTTGGCCGCCCCACCTCATTTCCGCGAATATATATATGTATTTTTTTTTCGTCGACCACTCCTCCCTCTCTCCACACCCTTCTCGCCGTGTGACATTCTAAATGCAGTTGCGTATAAATATTCCGCTTTAATTAAACCGCCGTGTACACAAAGCGTGTCGGTGGCTGCGTGCGCGAAAATAAAATGAAATCAACATTAATGCTCTCGCAAACGCACAATCTCGCATTCATTAGGATGTAAAGCCGTGTACAAATCTGAGACAGGCGGGGGTGGTGGTGGGCGAGGGAATAGGGCAGGTGAAAAGAGTGGCACGGAGAGAGAGATAGAGAAAGAACTCGCAGCGGTGAGCTGGTTAAAATACAATTAGTACAGTATGGTTTCCAGCAGGATGGCAGTCAGACTTATTGCTACAATCATTCTCCGGTTACGCAATATTGCTAAACACCAGACTCCGCAGCCAGCGCGGTCGAAATGAAGCGCGTTCGTTACATACCCCCTGGAACGAACTAATAAAGCGAGGGGGTGGGGCAAGTATGAATTATTCCTATTCAATTTCTACTCGGCTTAATTAATACCTAACGTAACTTTCATCGAGCTAATACTCTTGCATCTTGTTTTTTTCTTTTTCTTCATTTCAGAAGAAATACAAGTTCGGAGATCATCCACGTTGCAACCGGGCGATTTGGATAATTTGTATCCTAATATTCCAAGTTTCTTTTGTTCAGATGGAAAATGGCGAATGTATCGTTCAACTGGTTCAGCTTCGAATTTCGTATTTTTACAAGTACAAGTAGTCCGTGTACAGTGTGGTTTAGGTGAGTTGTGTTGTTCTTGAAGTGTGGTTTGGCTCCCCCTGCTCGTTGGCTGGTATCGTGTATACGTAAGTTCGGGTGTGAGTCGATTGGTTAAAAGTTAGGTGGACGTGGTTAGGGAAATGGGGTGTAACAAACAAGGATTGGTTAAATTGGAAAAATGTTTAACCGAGGTGGGAATTGTAGATGTAGGTTGGTAGTTTAACCATGTTGTGTATGGATACTTCACACTGAAGTGTTTCATCGATTAGGGTCTTTTGTTAATGATAACGTATCAATCGTGAATTTATTCTTGAATCGGTAAGTAAGCATGAACAATTCTCGTTAAATTTTTACTCCCTTTAGTTAATACGTAACACAACCTTCCCTGGTTCTACCGCTCTTAAATCAGACTTTTTCCTACGAGAAACAGGTTCAAGGGTTATCTAAAGGGTCCACGTTGTCCACGTGCACGTGGTTTACAACCTGCGTCTGGTGTTTTCCTCCAAATCCCTTGTAAATTTCTACCACTTTAAATTTCTTTGCCGGGCTCAGGGTCGCTTATCCGCCCCAGCTAGCCGTGTCTCGCAGCCCGTGTGTCCCAAAGAAGAAGCCTCCGGTGCGGAAGGCGTCGGAACTCAGCCACTTAAGTATAGTTAGCACGAGTAGGCGGGCTACGTATACACGCCCGGCTAGATACGGCTACGTAGACGACTCACAGCAGCGCAGACTATACCCGGGGAATCCTTATCCTTCTCGCTTCAGCATCCTCTTTCCGTCGTCTTCCTTCCTTCTCTACCATCTACAACCCCATGACTGCTTCCCCCCCTCTCTCTCTTACTCACGGCTCGTTCCACCCTCTGTTGTCTCCTCCGTCGCTCACCTCTCCTGTCTCACTCGATCTTGCTACTTCTCTCTTCTCCTCCTCTCTGATCATCTGCTTCCCTCTATCTTCCTATTTGTCTCTTCTCTTCTTCTCTGATCACCTGCCTCTCTCTATCTTCCTATTTGTCTCCTCTCCTATTCTCGCGTCACCTGTCCCTCTCTATCCCCTATTTCTCTCGTCACCTGTCTCTCTCTTCCTTTCCCTCTTCATCCCAGCCCGGACAATCCCTAGTGAGCCACCGGCGCCTCTACTCTCGACGGCGCCCCGGGTCGTAATTAGTTTGTGGCTTCACCGGAGTCCGTCATTCCCCTACTTTAGCGCCGGTGAAAGAGGGACGATGCTGGGCTGGCTGGCTTGTTCGCTGGATGCCTGGCTGGCTGGCTGGCTGGTTGCCTGCCCGGCCAATCTACAGTGCTGGTGGCGTGGCAGATGCGAAAGAAACGAATGAAACGACGAAGACGGCGACGAGACTATGCACGTTCGACGTCGCGAAGAAGCGGCGAGCGTGCAACGGAACGCAGAGGAGGCTCGAGACGATCCGGTAAGGGTGCTGTCGCTGGAAAATTAATAAATGGAGAGAGAGAGAGAGGGAGTGTGTGTGAGAGAAAGGGACGAGGAGGAGAGAGAATGGGAGAGGCTTAAAGGGCTCTCATGGGCCTGGCGGGGTTGTAAACATTAGCCGGTTTTGATAAAGCGAATCAAGCCAGGATTTGCCAGGGATTAAATACGGTCTGGATTACAACGTACGCGTGCAATTATTCGTTTGTACGAATGTTCGTGGTACGAGAGAAAAAGGTTACTCGTCTAGAGGGGTAATCTGTAGTGTACGATGATCGATTCGACGGAACTTCTCTTTTTCTTCTTTTTTTTTCTCCCCCACGGAGAATTGTTATTTACCGGGATTGTCGGTGTAAATATTCGAATATTCGAGAGGAATTATAGATTTGCCAACTGGTTTAACAGGGCAAACAGCGGAGGGGCTATTTTTCGAATTATTTATACATTCAATGTTCCTCGCGAATATTCGAGCGATAAATAACAAACCGTCACGTTTTCAGCTTGTGACGGGGATGGAAACAATCGAATTGACCTGGGCAAAATTATATTTCTGTTTGTCCGA
>NW_017100174.1:1539460-1547090 GCF_001263275.1 Habropoda laboriosa
AATAGTTTATCTCAAAAGCGCGGCTGGAAACTGCGAAACGAGGGGAAAAAAAGGAGAAATACAAACGGTTGAAACGACGCCATACGAGAAAGGACCTGTCGGTAACTAAACGGATATTTCGCGGTTTATTTCTCAATAATCCTCGAGCAGTCAATTGGTCTCGTACAAAACCGTGGGTGATAAATCGTTCCACATCTTTCTTCCTTTTTCATCCCACGTTTCCATGTAGTTTCGCGATTTATCAACAAGTTACACACACACACACACACACACCTATCACCATTAATCCTACAAATTAATCGGATTAAAAAAAAAGAACCAGGTCCCCGGTAGGACTGTTCTAATTAAACATCTCACGCGATCTCGCATCGATCATGGCCGATCGAGAGGGGCAGCAACCGCCACGCCGTCACCTAAGGCTACGCCCCCGTATCCGTCGCATAATTTCCATCTTCGCAGAGTGTGCGTGAAAGTGTGTGTGTGCACGATTATATACGACGCAGCGCGATATCATCCCCCCAATCAATGCGACGTCGCGTCTCTTCGTGAGACCGTAAGACGTAACAATAACCCGGTGGCGCGGTGTGTTCCAGTAATCAAGGAGGAGGAAAGGTATCTCCCTCCCGTTCGGTGGGAATTTACTGAGAAGCATGTATGATCGAACAATGGCTCTCGTCTACTATCAATGCTTCTTTGTAGAGGAAGAAGAGCAATTTAACTTTGGCTAAATTGTTCTCGAAAATGCGCCACTTCTATTATCGCGAACGTCTCTTATTGCTTCTCCCGTTCTTTTCACACTTTCCGTGTGATTTATCTCGAATTGGATAATTGGAAAATGAAATAAATTTCCGCCGGTTGTATCGGTGGAGAATGTGCAGCTTGGATTAATTTTTCCTTTTAATCGGAGTTTGAAGTTTGGGAATGAAAGGTATTTGAAAATATGTCGGGTGACAAATCTGATGACGTTTTTAAAGGATGTGCGGTATTGAATGGACCTTATTCCATATACCAGAGTGAATTATAATGGTACGTGGATGTATAGAAGGAAGCTTGGAATTTGGATGTATGGTGAGTTCGGATTGATAGATGTGATTCCGTGCGAGTGCTATGACAGTTGATTGAATGGTAAGAATGGTTCGTGTAGATTAATCTGCGGAGGTAGGATGGGGAACGAGCGGCTAACGTGTTCGTGAACAAGATTGCAAAAATACGTATATGTGCTTCGCGTCGGTGATAAGCTGGGATCGATCTGTCGTAACGACTAAATTATCGCAACTACGTAGCGGAGATACGTAATCCTATCGTGGAGAAGAAAATAAAATCAACACCGTGCAAAATGAAATTTTCACCTTTCTGAAGAGGACGATATCAGATTTCAATAGAAACCAATCGAACGATGCACTCCTATTTAATAATCTCTACATTTCAGCGAAGTTACGCTCCCTCAAAAAATGTCCGTCAAATCGAAGGTAATTCAGTCTACCATTAATTTAACCCTTTCGCTGCGGTAGATTTTAATACGGAACGTGTGCGGCAGACGGTGAAATTTTAACCGCGACTGGAAAATTCGTCGTTTTAAAATTCAAATAAGGAAAGGGTTAATGATTTAAAAAACCACACGAATTTTTTTTCTGATCGAAAATATTTCACCAAAAATACTACCTAGCCACGCGGTACCCTTTCCAATAAATTCCCTTTTTCCTTCAATAACGAACAGTGGAGGACCTTATTTCGGCGAATCTGGCTCGTACGTTAGAGGAATCCTCGGCGACGTAGGATTTTCTCTCGGTCCCTCGCACAGATCGTTCGCCAGGATGATTCCACGGCGATCTAACGATTACCATCCAGTTGCCGGATTATCAACGGTGCCTGGACCAGGAGCACAGAGGCGGTTAGACATAGTCGACGACGAGGACATCGCGTTTGGCGAATAGAGCGTGATACGAAGCACACCGGTTCGTTCGCCGTGCAAAACAGGATGAAAGTTTGTCGCGGGGCACCGAGAGAGAGTTAGGGGGTGGGACGTCGGAGGAGGAGGAGGCGGAGAAACTAGCGGAAGGGTGAGTTTAGTAGGTGGCAGAGGCAGAGAGTCGGAGTTGCTTGGGGTATGGGGTTATATTCATGGCGACAGCGCCAGATGTGCAGTAACGCCGCCTGGACGCTGAACGTCCCGCTGCTTCCAGCAAGATATTTATTGTGCCCTCGGACACGTTACTCGCTCCTTGCCGAATGTACGTGCCGGCACGTAGTACCTTCCACACGGAATTCTTCGATGTCCGTTCGATCTTCGGTGCACGGATTTCACGGCCGTGGTGCCAATTGACTGATAGCCGTTCGTTCACTTCCATCCGGTGAAAAGATCCCCTCTGAACTCTCTGTACGAGCGTTGTTTCTATCCTGGCCAACTTTTACAGTTAATCGTATGGAGATTAACATCGTGGTAAATGGCGTTTTATCTTCTTTGAGGAAGAGAGAGAGAGAGAATTTATTACCAGTGCGAGGAGAAGGGTATATACTCTGCTGAAAGTGTCTTCTCCCTTTAAATGGTTTTAAAGGAATTGGATGTTAATGTTCTGAAAAATCGAACGACGTACCGGATGGTACTTTATGCTAGTGGTCGTTTGGGAAGAGTAAGAGAGTATTTCCTAGCTGTTTACAAATGATGATAATTACTTCTAGTTTGGCGATCGTTTTGTTTCTAAGAATTGCTATTTTAACTAGCGGGATTGCTGAAATTAGGGTGAAACGTTGAACGTGTCGCATTCTAGAATGATTTCGTAGATTTTTTAGTTTATAATAATCTTCTTTGTTTGTCCATTGGTTTTTTTTCGAAGAATTGCAATTTTAGCTACCATCGCTATTAAAATTAGGGCGAAACGTTAAACGTGTCGCACTGTAGGATGATTTCGTAGCATTTTTCATATTATAATAATTTTCTTTATTTTAACCACTGAAATTATTGAAACTAGGCTGAAACGTTAAACGTGTCGCATTCTAGGACGATATCCTAGCTGTTTCTACATTACAATAATTATTTCTAGTTCGGTAATCGGTTCGTTTTCTAAAAATGGCTATTTTAACCCGCGACATTACTGAAACTAGGGTGAAACGTTAAACGTGTCGCACTCGAGGATGGTTTATCTTGCCCGTGATCTTAGCGGATTTACGATGCACGGTTCTTGACAATTGTTACGTGTCTTGCACAGGATCCGCTGGGAATACGTATATGTATAGAATGCTCCAAGTGCAGAGTGTCTACTATAGGGGATGCTGGTTTAGCCGGTAAAATGATGTGGGACATCGGAGACGCATAGAAATAGTATCTATAGTTATAAAATATTATTGGAAATCTCTTATCTCTATGGTATGCAGGATCGCGGCTCGCCAGTAGGTTAATTTTATGGCATTCTCTTCATCCAAGTTTACCCTCTCTCTCTATCGATTTCTCGTAAAATCGGTCGCGGTTATTTACATCCCCTATTTACATTATAACGTATATTTCTCTCCTTTTCACGTGTTACCTTTTTTTCCCTCCCCCCACTGTGATATATATCGTTGCGCAATTATCGTGCTCGAATGAACACTGTAAATGCATTCGATCACCGTTATTGTGAAAAAAATGATCAAAAACGAAACACGTGTGCAACATTGCAAGCGCGTGACAAATGTAGAAAAATGTGTACACAGAGAATTTATACGTTATTAAACTAGCGTCGAGGAATAATTTTTCTCTCCTTGCAATCCCCTTTTCTCCTTTTTTCTTTTTTATCATCGCACGTATATTTCACGTTTATCACCGCCAATATTCGTCACGGAGGAACACGTTTCCCGTATTGTTTGCGTTATCGCTTATATTATAAATCGCACCTGAACGTAATTGGCCGCGGATGCTCGATCGGCATTATTCCGGGGGCCAGATTTATTTCTGTCAGTAGATTCAATCTGGCTTTACAGAGCCCGGGCTCCATCAGGGATAGAAATTGCCGCGAACGCAATAATAATTCTATGAACGGTTCCCGGCCCGGCTACGCCAGACTCGAATCTATCGGGGATGCGCATTTATTGTTGCCCTGAGTGTTATCATGATTCGGCCTCTCTCTCCCTAGTTCTGTTTTTCTATCGCGTTCTCTCGTTTCCTTTTTTATTTTTTTTCATTTCTGTTTTCGTACAACCGGTCCGATGGAGATTGCTCGGTCCATATTTTACAATGTATTTCGATATTCAAGGGGGCAAGAGACAAAAAAAAAAACAAAAACGCTACTATTTTTCCTAGCTTCTCCAAATAATCGCGAGAGCACGATTTTTCTGAATTGCGCACAGATATACATTCGACGTGACTGAAAAGCATCGAGATTGTTTCACGAAGATCTTACCCTCCGGGGTTTTATTCTCTCGTCAAAGGAATTGTTTATAAACAAGTTGGTAAGGGAAAAATCATTGGCGAATTTTTCCCCTGTTTTTCCTCGTTGTTGCCGCCGCTTCTCCTCTTGTGTGCGCTCGCCGCCGGTCTACCTCTATACACGGTTAAACAAACGAATTACACGGAAGGATTTCTACGGCGACACTTCCTGAACTTTGATACCTGCGACAAACTCACCCCGAAGAAGTTTTCACTACAATTGCAGCGAATTTGTTACGCTTCTTGCGCTCCTTTTACCGGGGAAACGAAGTAAACGCTGGGAGAACCTCGCGCGGTCAGTAGTTTACGACGCGTTTCGATTTATGAGGGTGTCGTGAACTCCTTATTGCGGTTCTGGAAAAAACTTCAAACGCGCCACTCTTCTAACAGTACACCGACCGACTCCACTAGAGTGACTCGTGCAATTATTCTCAAGATATCACGACTCGCGAAAAAGGTATTCTCGGCGAAAAAAAAAAAGAAAAAGGAAAGGAAACAAAGGGAAATAGGTTGCCTTTCGGAGGTGAAATTTTCGTTTAAAATTACAATTTTTACGCTGCACACGGACTCGCGAGGGAGGGAGGGAGAGACAAATAAAATTTCGCCGGGAGAAACGGATACGCAGGTAAGTACAAAGGTAAATCTTGGCTTGTGCAGAGTTGAATTTCCCTTTTTCATATATTTCCTTCATAATTCAGTTTTAAGATATTAATCTCCGGTCTCTTGAAAGTGAATTTACGAGATCGTAAGTATATGATAAACACGTGATATTCTGTCGTTATAAAGGCGAATTAAAATAAATTAGAATTTTTAATCCGCCGCGTATTCGTGACTGTGGATATAACTTTCCGACTGAAACGAATCGAACCGCAGTACTTGAATGAAGAAAATTAAATTGATTTTGATACCTTTCGCTGCGTCACTGGCTGCTTGAATAAATAAAACGGCGAAAAATTATTCATTTGGGAAAAAACGCATCGTACCTAATTACGATTAGATATTTCCGTCTGTAAAAATATCAGAGCAACGCATGAAATCTTAAAATCGTCACTTTGATCAAAAATAGCCAACACTGTGTAATATTCATCCTATCGAAACGAACATTTTCCTCCTCTTTTAAAATTCATTTTTTCCACATCTAGTTAGTAGAGCGTGGTACTATTTCGCATCGTTCATAATGCTAATCGAAAAAGAAAGGAAAAGTACGCTACCGCCGGTAAGTTCGATAGTGCGATTCAAAAGTGCGAGGAAATTCGATTTATTTCAATTTATAGTATTTCGTTCAAGTCGCTGAAATTCCAGTTCCTTTGAATAACTTTGTATCGAACTTGTAGTGGCAGAAGGGCTTTTTTCGTATTCGGTAAATAGATTTTAGTGAAATTTTGTAGATTTCCGTGGATTTTAAGAGATTGAAGGTGATTTCCGTAGGTTTCGAAAGATTTGAGTAGATCTCCACAGGTTTCAAAAGATTTCACTACGTTTCAAACGATTTTAATAGATCTTAGTAGAATTCAGCAGATTTCACTAGATTTGAGTAGATTTCCTTAGATCTAAAAAAATTTCAGTAGATTTCCGCAGGTTTCAGAAGATTTCACTACGTTTCAAAAGATTTCAATAGACATTAGTACTCAGAATACAGTAGATTTTAATAGAATTCAGCAGATTTCACTAAATTTTAGTAAATTTCCTTCGATTTCAAAAGATTTCACTACGTTTCAAACGATTTTAATAGATCTTAGTAGAATTCAGCAGATTTCATTAAATTTGAGTAGATTTCCTTAGATTTAAAAAAATTTCAGTAGATTTCCGCAGGTTTCAGAAGATTTCACTACGTTTCAAAAGATTTCAATAGACATTAGTACGCAGAATAGAGTAGATTTCAATAGAATTCAACAGATTTCCGTACATTTCAAAAGATTTCCATAGATATTAGTAGAACACAGTAGATTTAAACAAAATTCACCAGACTCCACTGGATTCTAGTACACTTTGATAACTTTCTGCAGAGTTCACCAAATTTCGTTAGAATTCAGTAGATTTCCGTACGTTTCACATTCAGCAATCGCCCCAACACTTACGAACCCACATCGAACAGAGAAAACTTCCTAGCCGTCCCCCTAAATCACCCTTGCCAACATCTTAATACAGAAAAAAGCTCCCGCGAAGCTTCTCCCGTTGCAGTAATAATTAACCGAATCGATCGACGAACCGGCACAGAAGAGAAATTCGACGAGGATACCACCGGATGGGGGTGGTAGGGAGGAGCAAAAGGGTTGATACGCCGCCTTTATATCCGACGGCTCGACTTTCAAGAAGTTTCAAATGCAAAGCTGAATGCACAGGTGTGCGGTTTGACGCACTCCCTAGCAATCCACACCTAACCCACTTTACACCTTCCCACGCGAGTTCTGTTTCGAATCACGCATGCATAATCGCGGCCGTTTTAATAAGCTCCCTCGTGCGGAGGAGCGAGGGAGAGAGAAAAGAAAGAAAAAACAAACTAATACGAGGGTGGTGGGCTCTCTCGTTCCTCTTCCCGTCACCATCGTTGGAATTTCGCTCTGTTATTCTCGTCGCGTCATTTCCACCACCTAATGCCGGGCAACCTATGCAAATCAGCGCTGCTCCGCGCCGCTAGAAAACGACCGCCGGTGGAAAAGGTGAAATTATTTTCATTTCATTCGAGACTCGTTTCGAGTCGAGAGAGAAATGCATGCGATCGAATTAGAATTTACAAGGAGCCTAGCGTCGAATTAGCAGAAGAATAGGCACGCGCGTGATTTACGACACGATGTTCGTTGAAAACGATGATTACCTCTCTCTACACATCTCATCCTCGGTGCGAGAAATTTTCCACCTCGCTCGATTTCCCAACACACCACGGCTTCACACACCGGTGAATTTGTTTATGATATATAGCAAGATGGCCGGGTGGCCACGGGTCGAGGGACGGGGGACGAAAAAAAAAAAAAATACGAACGAACGAAAAAATAAAGGGTTCGGAGTTTTAGGTGCACGTAGCACGTGTGAGGCATGTTCAGTTGACAGAGGTCGAGCTGTATAAATCAACCCTGTCGAGTTATATACGAGATGTTCCGCTCTAACAACGCACGTATCCTGCTTATCTTTATTCCACGAATGTTGCACGGAGATAAACGCGGCGTTAGTTGCGTCAAAATTTCATTATTATATGGGAGTTTGCGGCAATTTGTAGATGAAAGCGATACGCGT